>NC_073389.1:2866390-3166390 GCF_028641065.1 Leucoraja erinaceus | reverse complement strand
AGGACACTACATTACAGTTTGAGAGCAGTCGAGGAAGCAAGAACCATTGTTTGCATACTCTGAAGATCTCGATGATTTTGTGGCAGCAGCATGTTTCACATTTAGGGAATCTTCTCTTCTTATGTGTGCAGTCATGAATAGGGAGAGTTCTTATTCAATCATTCTGGGCACAGTGTGCGAAATAAAACTTTCACAGTGGATGAAGTGAAACTGCTCTTAAATCTCCACAAATATCTGTTGACAATAATTGTCAAGATCTTTGTGGAAAATTTGACTTTTCAATTTGAGATAAATTGAATTATGCTCACTGGAGTTTAAAAGGATGGAGGGGAATCTCATTTAGACATACAACATTGTAAAAGCGACTGATGGGAGTATATGCCAAGAGTTTTTTTGCTTTCTCTGCTGAATTAGAATTAGAGACCAAAGCCTCGGGATAAATGGTCAGCCACTTGGCACTGAGCAGAAGAGAAATGTATTTTCACACTGTAAGAGAGAGAATTACAAATCCTTGGAATTCTTTACCTTAGTCATTGAATATATTGAAGATTGAGCAGAAGGAATCAGAGATTCAGGAATAAGGCATGGATTTAGAGATGGTCTCATTGAATAGTGAAGCTGACACTCCTATTTCCACTAATTATGATCTTTAATTATGTTCTGTGCATCCAGTCGAGGACTGAAATCTTGGCAACAACGGCATATTTCTACATTTCAACGTGCAGTTTTCAAGACAATGTGGATACCTTGCATGACTGAAAAGGCTACAAGCCTGATGAAACTCTGGACACCACTGCTCAAGTACTGAGTCCCCCAAATACAGCAGAGCACTCCATATCATGATACTTTTTTGATGGTGTGGGAAGCAATTCAATTATTGAAATTAAATGTAATTGTCACCTTTACAACTATTGGCAACGCAGTTCCCACTCTCTTGCCAGACACCAATAGAGTCCATGATCTTGTGATGCTGCCTGACTATTGAGTTTCTCCCGCAAACTAGCAGCTGCAACTCTTTGTGTCTAGATCCATTAGGAAGCTTTGAGAGGACTACAAGTTTTCAATGATCCAGAAAGTCATTAACTGTTTGCACACCTCATTTATAAACATGTTATCAAACAGTGAGGGGGTTTTACAGGCGGGGATTTCGATTGTGCCACTAGAGGTCTTCTTGCAGCATGGAGCCCATTCTCCCTCACAGGATGCTTATCAGTTGCAGAAGGTCAGTGAAATCACTCCTCTGTATCATGAATGTGTGCAGATCAGTAGGGACCACGGGCAGTGAAGCTGAGCAGTGTCTACATTCAGCAAAACCCTAGTCGTTAACCAACATCATTCAACTGCCGCTTCCCAACCTACTGAGGTTTTTCAGCTACTTTTATTTTTGATTCGTTACATAAATCTTTGGATTAATTATTTGCTGCTTGAGTTTTCTAATGCAACTTAGTGCTTCTGCTCCTATTTAATTCTAAGTACCAGCCATATATTTTTGCTATTAAACTCAGCATAATACAAACTATTATTGCAAAAATGTCTGTTTTAATCTGCCTCTGCCACAATGAATGGTCATAGAAAGTTGAGATACACAAATTTGAATAGCATGAGCACATAACTGTTCTGGTCATACTCACAAACATTGCTTACTGTCAATTTGCCTTGTATTTGCCTATTTATCAAAACATCTTGAATGCTTTGCTAGATCATAATGTTATCAATTTTACATTGTAAGTAGGAACCCTATTCTGAAAATAGCTTTGCCTCAACCATCAGGCTCTTGAATATTACACAACACTAATCACCACCTCAACAGTTATGCCCTACTACGGATTTTATTTTGGTTGCACTATGGACTTGGGTTTTAGGTTATGGTCTGGTTACCTAGTATTGCTGATTATTAATTTATTGTATTATTGTTAATTACGTATTGATTTATGTGTTTTACATTAATGGCCTTGTAAAGTTGCAGCAAGTATTAACCATATAACAATTCAGCACGGAAACAGGCCATCTCGGCCCTACAAGTCCATGCCGAACAAATTTTTTTCCCCTTAGTCCCACCTGCCTGCACTCGTAGCAAAACCCTCCATTCCCTTCTCATCCCTATGCCTCTCCAATTTATTTTTAAATGATACCATGAACACCACTTCCACTTTTCATCAAAACCACTCGTAAAGAGTCCCCCCTCATATGACCCCTAAATTTGTTTAATTCTGAACTAAAGGATTAACATGTTCCATTGCTACATTGAACATTCTTGAAATATTAATTTTCTCCATTTTAAAGATCATGACATATTTTCATCAAAACACTCAGAGCAGTGACATTTTTTGAAACGGGACAGCATGCATTAATCAATTACTTCATTATTTGGAAAGGAGAAGTTATCCTTAGGGGAACAAAAAAATTAAATCTTTAAATAATTCTGCACAGGCCATCAACAACTTTCTGCAGAGACTTACACTCTCTTGTGTAACTCATACCATTTGGACAGCTATAATACAAATCACAAATTTGCATACATACGTAAGGTAGAAAGTTGTAAAAGATTTTGATAGACACAGTCTAAATAAACTTTAATCAAACAGGTGATTTCATTCTTTTCCAACAAAAAAATATACTTACCTCATCATAATATAATCTAAACTCTGCCCTCTTTGACCTCACATCCCACATTACAACCGTTCCATTTTCAAACCCCATGAGGAGCTGCAAAATAAAATTAAAGATTCAATTCTGGATAAATATGCTTACTTCAAATCCAATATGAGTGCACAATGTACTCTGATTACTTAAGTTTCACAGTGCAGCCCTGTCCCTTTATATATTAGTAGCACAGAGTTTCAAAATGTGTATAATTAGATACTTTGCCAACGTATATGAAAAGGTTTTAAATATATAAAAGATACATGGTGGGATACTTGACTGTAGGTTGTAGCTTGTATTTCTTCTCAAGCAGGCTTTCTCTAGTGGTAAAGTATCAATTGATAAGAGAGAAACAAGCCCAGGCTTGTCTTAGGTTGATGTATATTGAGACAATGACTAAATGCCTTTGGAATGCCTTGTCCTGAAAGTACCATCAGATAAGAGACCGATGCCTTTGAAATGTCTTGTCTTGGAAGTACCACTGATAAGATGTATTTGAACTGTCTGGTCCTGAAGGTGCTGTCGTGATGTATATTGACTGCATCTTGTGACCATGGTTAAATGGCTTTGGAATATGTCCACATGACATAGAAACTAATGCCTTTGAAATGTGTCTACCAATTGATAAGAGAGACAACCAACTGATAAGAGACAAACTCAAACTTGTCCTGTAGTGATGTATATTGGCTGCATCTTGTGACCATGACTGAATGCCTTTGGAATGTAACTAAGTGACACTCAGTAAAAAACACCATGCAAATCTTTGTTCATTAGAGTGGTGTTTTTGGGGGCAGTCAAGTGTCTGTTGCTTACTTGACTCTGTACCCCTGACACTCCTGCTGGCTGATGATTCAGTAAAGCTTGAGTTGGTTTACCTAACCCATTGTGAGTTGTCTATTTTTAAGAAAAGGAACTTTATCCTTGGCGAGGTCGGCAGGATCTCGCTGGGACTGTCAACGGATCACTGTGTAAGAGGCTGCAGAGTGACAGGGAGAAAACTGAGCTCTAGTCAGACCATTTGAGACCGAACCCCCGTAGAAGCTCCCGGGAACATCTGTGGTCCTTCGTCAGAGGTTGATCTGGTTCCCCGTCAAGGTCCTTAATGCAGACCACGACGGTAAGACCAATTGTGTGTGTTTTTGCTACCAAGAGAGTTGTCGGTTATTGGGCATGGCAAACTAAAAAGGTTTGGTGCAAATGTGTATTTTGCTATTAAAGAAAGCAGTCGGTGATTAGATAGACTGTATTGTGTATTTTGCTACTAAAGAGGGTAGTCACAGATTGGCTCCGCAAACTAAAAATATTTGCCGTTCACAAAGAAGTCGGGCTGAGAGAGACTCGCGGCGATGGGGAATAATCTGGATAAAAATTACGGGGGAACGCCTGTCCAACATATGCAGTATTTGAATTCAAAAAGTAATAAAGATTATAGAGTGTTAAGTTATAAATTGACCAAACATTTGGGTGATGAGTCTTGGCCAGTTGAAGGAACAAGTGAAAAGGGCCAAGGTAGAGAAAGAAAGCGCAGATAAGACAAGTTATCTATAAGACAAACCCTATGTCTGCTCAGCAGGCAGAACCGTTCGCCCTCACCAGAGCCTGCATTTTGGCACGAGATAAGAGCATTAACATTTACACTGACTCTCGCTATGCTTTCAGAGTAGCACACGACTTTGGTGCATTATGGCAACATCGATGCTTTCTCACCTCCGCTGGTACATGTATTAAAAACGCAGTCTATGTTAGTAACCTTTTATCTGCTCTCAGACTCCCCAAACCAATCGCAATCATCAAATGTGAAGCACACACAAGAAAAGCCGACCCGATTTCTATAGGCAATGCACACGCCGATCGGGTTGCTAGGAATGCCGCTCAGTTCACCCTCGCCACAGTTCCCCAGGGAAACGCAGTCCTAGCAAACAGAATGATCTTGCCAGACATGAGGGAGGTGTGTACATTACAGAGGGACGCCTATGATGACCAAAAACAACTATGGAAACGAGAGGGCTGTGCCATTGATTGCACTACGGGACACTGGCTCACCCCACTCGGACAAGTTTGTGTACCTGATGTATTTTTACCTGTCTTACTAACATATATTCACTCTGTTACCCATGCTGGTAAGGAGGGAATGATTAGGATGATGAAGGAAACATGGTGGCACCCGACAATTCGGCAAGAGGTGCTGAAGCAGGCCTCTGAATGTAAAATTTGCCAACAAAGTAAACCAGTCAAACCAATTAAGGTACCCTCAGGAGTGACGCCAATGCCACCACGACCGTTTGAATGCATACAGATTGATTTTATTGAAATTCCCAAGGTCCATTACTATAAATATTACTTAGTGATTCTATTGAGCAGACGGATTGAAGCTCTACCAACCATTAATAACACTGCTGAAACTACGGTAACACTGTTGTTAAGAAAAGTTATTCCTACCTATAGTTTGGCCTACCTATTGTCATAAGCTCGGACACTGCTTATTGCCATGTTGTTGTTGTTGCCACTAATAATAAGGAACTATGTGCACAATTTAATATACAACAGCAATTTCACTGTGTACACCTCCCACAGGCATCCGGGATGGTGGAAAGATCCAATTTACCAAGCTAGTGGGAGAAATGGGACTGGATTAAAGTATTACCCTTAGCATTATTTGAAATGACGGTAACGCCCCATAGTGCTACGAAGTTATCCCTGGCAGAATTTATCTACGGTAAACCTCTACGAACCCCATTGGGAGCAAGCATCACTTCTGAAGGAACCTTAGATTTACACGCATTAAACGATGAAATAACCTATGATCAGAGGCTCACCCATATTCTGACAGCATTACATCAACAGGTAAAGGATGGTGACCAGAGCAAAATAGTCCAACCAGTGACTACGTACTTATAAGAAATTGGGACGGCAAGAAACTCGACCCCCGCTGGAACGGACCATACCAGGTGCTGCTGACTACACCGACAACAGTGAAGTTTGAAAACCACCCACGTTGGATACATCTCTCCGAATGCAAGAAGATTGGACGCAAGAATGGCACGAGTGTTGCTTGTTCTGCTGACTGTCCTAACCATGGCCCAAGTAGCATGGACCAATACCTATCGGTCTATGAGCTTGCCGTATGGGCACATGGGACTGAATGTTGGGTGTAAGGAAGGAATTCCCCTGGTCCCCATTCCACTAAACCTTACCGAGAGATTAGCACTGAGGTGCTTCTGTAACTCCATTAAAAATGTCCTGCCTAAAAATCATACGGACAACAAATAACAAAAACGAAACAATAAACATCACCTACGGAGGCCCGAGGTACAATAACTTTATGGGATGGTACACCCCTCCCTTTAAACGAGATTGGAAATTAAACATGACTGCAGATAGCAAGAGATCCGCACAGGCCAGTTAATACTACCTGTCTTTGCCACAACCAAGGCACCGGTATATTTTTGGGCAACAGTACGTGCATGACAACCCAGTCAGCCACCACTGTCGGCCCACCACGACCGGTTAATGACACATATTTTGTATGTGGACCCTGGGCCTACCCATGGTTACCAGGAATGCCGCCGACAGACGGGGCAACTTGGGAACGACTAAAAGGACCCCATCACTGGACAGGGTGTTGTTATGTTGCATATGTGGTCCCACACATGAGAAGCATGAACCCGTTACACCAGCACTCGGGGATTTCCAAGTGAAGCATAACGAAGATTGAGCAATTTTTTATGATCTTCTTCCCATCCTATGGTATGGTAGTATCACGGGAACTCATTAATATGGCCTCCTCTATGGAGACACGTGCTAATGCCACTGCCTGAGTGCAGCTCAGAAAGAGTTAACAGCTGAGATAGTAGCTATCAGAACTGTAGTATTACTGAACACAATGGACCTAGATTTTATCCTAGCAGTAAAAGGAGGGACATGCGCTATAATTGGCCGAGAATGTTTACTTTTATCCCCAATGCTTCCTCCAACATTACCGATTTGGTCGCTCACATCAGAATGGAAGTGGTTAAAATAAAGAAGGTAGGAGCTGATTCCATGATTATAGCTCTGGGGGAGGTTGGTGGTCATTAATATGTTTGAAAGGACTGGGGGAATTATTGTCCACTATGGGTTGATTATATTACTAATTGTACTCTTAATGTGTCCGTTGCGATGCTTAAGGCCTTTCTTATGTACTCGGCGAGGACTGTCATTGTTTATCATCAAAATGAAATGATAAGAGGAGGGAATGAAAAAGTTAAATGCTTTTAAATATATAAAAGATACTTGACTGTAGGTTGTAGCTTGTATTTCTTCTCAAGCAGGCTTTCTCTAGTGGAAAAGTACAAATTGATAAGAGAGAGAGACAAGCCCAGACTTGTCTTAGGTTGATGTATATTGAGACAATGACTAAATGCCTTTGGAATGTCTTTTCCTGAAAGTACCATCAGATAAGAGACAGATGCCTTTGAAATGTCTTGTCTTGGAAGTACCAACTGATAAGTTGCATTTGAACTGTCTGGTCCCGAAGGTGCTGTAGTGATGTATATTGACTGCATCTTGTGACCATGGCTAAATGCCTTGGAATGTGACTAAGTGACACAATATAAAACACCATGCAAATCTTTGTTCATTGGGGTGGTGCTTTTGGGGGAAGTCAAGTGTCTGTTGCGTACTTGACCCTGTATCCCTGACACTCCCGCCAGCTGATGATTCAGCTTGAGTTGGTTTACCTAACCCATTGTGAATTGTCTGTGTTTAAGAAAAGGAACTTTATCATATAAGATGAGAGAAGATGTACTCACAGACATTTAAAATGAGAGATAATATTTATAGTCAATGGAGCATCTATAAAATACTAATAGAATTGATTGATTATTTTAAAATACATTGGGTGCTTGATTTACTGAGATCTGTTTTAGTAGCTAATGAATTAGATGTGCAATGTTTCAAAGTTTTACTCTGTCAGTTTAAAAGGTTTGCACTTCCAGGTTCAAAAAGCTGGCCTCCGGAAAATGCAGGAAAGTACATTAATAGTGCATTAACAGAGTACAGGATGAGTATATTAAAAAGTGATTAAACCTTTCAAGCTTGAAAAAGCTTATTTATGCAGCATTGTATCCAAGAATCATGATGTGTTGTAAACATGTCACCAAAGACCTGTAAATGGAAATGTGTAGTTGACCAGTGAATAGGAACGTGGAATGCATAATAAACTGGAAAGAAATGCCACTGTAGAATAACACAAAACAAACAAAGCATAGTATTTAAATAAAGAATGGGGTAAGTATTATGAAAGATGTCTGATTCTTTTTAACACACTTAATACAAATGATATTTCAAATCATACTTAACTTTGTTTTTCTGTTCTCCACAGATGTTTTTCCTACCATACTGAATAATTGACAGTTGATTATCACAGCTCTACTTTATTCATCTGCCCAATCTGCATGCCACTTACAAGATTGGCTATTATTTATCGTCTTTATTATATATCACATTTAATTTAGTTTATTTTACCTTTGTGAAATGCCTTGATTTTTGTTTTAATGTGGAGGTGACCATGTATTACTGTTAAATTTGCTGGCAACCCTCAGATGATTGAACAGTTCATGCCTACATTCAGCAAGAGCCGGATAACATTCAGATAAGATAATAAATGCAACATTTGCATGATAACGATGAGAAAGCACTGAACGACCTGTCATTGACTCCTACTCAGTGATTAACCATAATGTTGCATGTAAGGATGGAAAGGATAATCCTTAAACAAGGCAGGGGTTACATGATGGAAATCAATAGAGCAGAACCATGGGAAACAGAGGATCCTAAATTCCATTCCAGTTAATATCTAGCAGAGAATATTTGACAGGCTGGGACCAAGTAACAAAAGATTTGAGGACCATCCTAGAAGACATTCGAGCCTTAAACCCAGCAAGTAGAGAGGTCTTGCTGTGGGGATACGGTCAACCACATTTCCAACCATTCAATAATAAAGCTGTTCACAGGTGCTGACAGCAAGACCAAGACAATATTCAGGCATAACTTTACGTCTACAGTCCAGGAAGAAAGGGCTCAACCTATCCAGCCTGTCATATAATTCAAGCCCTCCAGACCCGGCATTTTTTTTAATACATTTCCAATTGAACGACTTCCGTCCTACAGCGGGGCAACCAGAATTGCAGCCAGTACTCCAAATGTAGCCCTACCAATGTCTTGTACAGCTGCAACACGATGACT
This sequence comes from Leucoraja erinaceus, assembly GCF_028641065.1. Classification (NCBI taxonomy): domain Eukaryota; kingdom Metazoa; phylum Chordata; class Chondrichthyes; order Rajiformes; family Rajidae; genus Leucoraja; species Leucoraja erinaceus. The sequence continues at coordinate 3,157,522 of NC_073389.1, read as the reverse complement.
CAACTCCTGCACTCAATATACTGACCGATGGACCCAAGCATGCCAAGAGACTTCTTCACCACCCTGTGGACCCTTGGTCTCTCTGCTCTACCACATCCCCTAGGGCCAACCATTTACTGTGCATGTCCGTCCTGGTTTGTCCTACTAAAATACAACACCTGACATTTAAATGGCTTAAGCTCCATCTGCTTTCCACCACCCATTGGTCTAGTTAATCAAAATCCCCTTGTACTCTCAGATATCTTTCTTCACTGTCCACTATACAACCAGCGTTAGTGTCATCCGCAAACATTAAACATATCACCTATATTCTCACCAAAATTGTTAATATAAATAACGATCAACAGTTAACCCTTAAGCAGGCCTCGTCTGAAAAACAACCCTACACCACAACCTTGTGTCTTCTATCTTTATGCCAAATTTTGTATCCAATTGGCTAGCTTTCCTTGGATCTCATGAGTTGTAACTTTACAGACCAGCCTAACATGCAGTCTCTTGTCAATGGTCCTGCTAAAGACTATGTAGACAACATCTACCACACTGCCCTCAGGCTTCTTCATTGCCTCTTCAAAAAAAACTCCAGTTGACACTATTTCGCACTCGCAATGCCATGTTCGCGATCCCTGTCCTTCCAAATGCCTGAAGATACTGTCTCATAGAAACATAGAAAATAGGTGCAGGAGGAGACCGTTCGGCCCTTCGAGCCAGCACCGCCATTCCTTGTGATCATTAACCCGTGCCTGCCTTCTCCCCATATCCCTTGACTCCACTAGCCCCTAGAGCTCTATCTAACTCTCTCTTAAATCCATTCAGTGACTTGGCCTCCACTGCCCTCTGTGGCAGGGAATTCCATAAATTCACAACTCTCTGGGTGAAAAATTTTTTTCTCACCTCAGTCTTAAATTACCTCCCCTTTATTCTAAGACTGTGGCCCCTGGTTCTGGACTCGCCCAACATTGGGAAAAAATTTGGGAAATTTTTTCCTGCATCTAGCTTGTCCAGTCCTTTTATAATTTTATATGTTTCTTTAAGATTCCCCCTCATCCTTCTAAACGCCAGTGAATACAAGCCTAGTCTTTTCAATCTTTCCTCCTAGAATTCCCATCAATAACTTACCCACCACTGATGTAACGCTCACCAGTCTGTGGTTCCAAGGCTTTCCCTTCATCCGTTCATTAATAGAGGTATGACGTTAGCCACCAGTGGCGATTGATGCTAGAGTCCATGCAATTTTCATTCCTAACTATCCACAATGTCTTTGAATACACCTGACACCATCCATGATGCCAGCCTGTTTGACTAGAACCTCAAGCATCACCCAATCATAGATTTCTTTAAACACAGTAGATTAAGTGAGTACAAATACTGCTTTCTTGTGTAAAGAGCCGGAGGAACCAGAGAGGGGGAGCAGCAAGAGAGGATATTGCAGAATCTTCAGTTTAAACCTGCAACTGCAGTTCCTTCTTGCACCTTTTGACAGCTCCACTGCGAAATCTCCACAGGTATGCCTACTTTGAAGTTCTCCTCTCTCCGACGAGAGTTCTGCAACATTCTCTCGCTGCTCCCGGTGTGTTTCCTCCTGCTCTCCGACTCAGTCTCTTTTAACCTAGACTCGTTACCATAGGAATGTGTGTTTTCTCGATGCTTGCCTGCGCCTCCATCTTCTACCATTGTTACTTTTTTGCACATCTTTCATTCATTTGGTCTATATCTCTCGTTTCCCTTTCCCCTAACTCTCAGTCTGAAGAAGGGTCGCAACCCGAAACATCATCTATTCCTTTTCTCCAGAGAAACTGTCTGACCTGCTGAGTTACTCCAGCTTTTTGTGTATCTCTTGGGAATTAAAAGTATTTATTATTCTACTTTTCTCTCTTAATTGATCCTTTGATCCTCATTTGCTTAGTTCTAAACTGTTTCCTAATCCTCGGGCCATTTTTTATATAACCTCCTGGATTCTAACTTCCCATGTAAGCCACAAATATGCCACCCGTTGCATTTTATTTTAATGCCAAATAACAATTAACAAATGTTGTAGTTCTTCCATGCACTCCTCAAATGTTTGCCATGATCACAGTTGCACCCTTATTGCACATGCTTCATTTTCCTTTTTAATTCCAACATCAACCCGATGATAAAGTACAGATCCGTGGGTCTGTATAATGCCCTGTATAATCTGAAATATCTTGGCTCTACCCATACAGATTCCACAACCTCTAACTATGAAAAACTAATTTTGGGTATGTTGCTGGGCATTCTATTAAATAATTACTTAAAAGTTCCAAAATTATGTTTTGATTTTTTAATGATACTTCGGTTTAACTCTTAAACGATCCAATCTCCAGTTTGATCTCGGTAAAATGGTAATTACGAAACTGGAACTACTCTCCCTTTGCTCTGCTATTTGCCACAGTTCCTCTGTGGATTGGCTGCAAGGTCAATAGCTTCACAGTTGCTAGATGTTAAAATCCATGGTCACTGGTACCTGACTGCAGCTGACACCAAGAAAACAGAAATTCATGCCAAAAATTCATACCACTGGGCAAGATTTAAGTGTCAGCTGCAAAATATATATAATACTACACAGATATCAGGACAGTACAGCACACGAACAGCCCATTATGTCTGCTCTGATCATAATGACAATCTAAATGATCCCATCTGCCGGCACATAGTCCCTACCTCTCTATTCCCTGTCTATTCATGTGTCTGTTCCAATGCCAGAAAGAATTGATACTGTGACATTGATATTTGTTTACAAGATTCAAGAGTCTAAATAACTCTTCTGCTCCTGCACAGAAAAAAATAACATTTCAAAAAAAATAATGGTTTTATTTTTCTTTCTTACTTACTTTCCCCTCGTCCCTTGGGCTGTCACTTAAATGAACAACAGGGCCAGGATGAATTTTTGTAGACCTGCAAAAGAATATATAATTTTCTTAACAAAAAGAATTGAAAAGTAAAATTGAAGAAACATTAAAACACCCATATAAGTATGTTGTTTGGAAGATTACTAGTTTGTGATTCTATTTGATAGGAGCTCTTTCATGAAAAATCTCTTCTTGCCATCTCGATTTAAATGAATCAATTAGAAGATAATCTTAGTCAGAACAAAAGCTGTACAAGAGATCGCTATGGAACCGTACATGGAATACAGAGTTGGGTGCTGATAAAGATCAGCAAATCCCCTCGAGCAGCATTGCCACATGGCAGGATATAGCATCTGAAAACAAGGGAAATCAAGTCGGCTTTTGCCTCTTTCTGCCTCATGACAATTCTGAACCAACAATTATTGCCAGCCTAGGTACTCCACCTGCCTCCAGAGGGAAGCTCTCAAGACTATAGAGCCTGTCCCACTTACGGGATTTTTTTTCGGCTACTTGCCGGCACCCGTCATAGTCGCAGTAGGTCGGCGAAAATTTTCATAATGTTGAAAATTGGGCCACTTTTTTGGGCCACTTCTCACGACCAAACAGGCGTCACCCTGGGGTGACGTTTTATGTTATCCCACTGTTGCATCTATTCCCTACACACATTAGATGCAATCTTACAGAGGCAAATTAACCTACAAACCGCCACGTTTTTGGGATGTGGGTGGATACCGGAGCACCCAGAGGAAACCCACAGGGCGAATGTGCATAGAAAACAAAGAAAAATACGTGCACGAGTAGGCCATTCGGCCTTTCCAGCCGGCACCGCCATTCAATATGATCATAGCTCATCATCTAAAATCAGTGCCCTGTTCCTGCTTTTTCCCCCATATCCCTTGATTCCTTCAGCCCTAAGAGCTAAATCTAACTCTCTCTTAAAAACATCCAGTGAATTGGCCTCCACTGCCTTCTGTGGCAGAGAATCACAGCTCTCTGGGTGAAAACGTTTTTCTTCATCTCAGTCCTAAATGGTCTACCCCTTATTCTTAAACTGTGACCCTTGTTTCTGGACTCTCCCAACATCGGGAAAAAAATTCCTGCATCTAGCCTGTCCATTCCTTTAAGAATTTTATATGTTTCTATAAGATTCCCTCTCATCCTTCTAAATTCCAGTGATTACAAGCCCAGTCGATCCATTTTTCATCATACATGTCAGTTTCCATCCCGGAAATTAACCTGGTGAACCTACGCTGCACTCCCTCAATACCAATAATGTCCTTCCTCAAATTAGGTGACCAAAACTGCACACAATACTCCAGGTGCGGTCTAACAAGGGCCCTGTACAACTGCAGTAGGACCTCATTGCTCCAAAACTCAAATCCTCTTGCAATGAAGGTCAACATGTCATTAGCTTTCTTCACTGCCTGCTGTACCTGCATGCTTACTTTCTGTGACTGATGTACAAGCATCAGTCACAGAAAGTAAGCATGCACACCCAGGTCTCGTTGCATCTCCCCTTTTCCTAATCTGATACCATTCAGATAATAATCTGCCTTCCCGTTCTTGCCACCAAAGTGGGTAACCTCACATTTATCCACATTATACTGCATCTGCCATGCAACTGCCCACTAACCCAACCTATCCAAGTCACCCTGCAGCCTCATAGCACCTCATCGCAGCTCACACTGCCACCCAGCTTTGTATTATCCGCAAACTTGAAGATGTCACATTTAATTATCTCGTCTAAATCATTAATATATATTGTAACTAACTGGGGTCCCTGCACCGAGCCTTGCGGCCACTGCCTGCCATTCTGAAATGGACCTGTTAATTCCCACTCTTTGCTTCCTGTCTGCCAACCAGTTCTCTATCCATGTCAATACCCTACCCCCAATGCGGACAAGACTCATATCACTTAGGTACAAAACAGAAAAACAAGTTCTTAATCATTGAATGGCATTTAACGCACTGAGTTTACAAGTTTCAAGAGTTATGTAAACTTAACAATAACTAAGCGGAATATTAAATCATTTATTGAAATTTACATTAGACTATCACAGGAGTAATGAACTCAGTTTTGAGTGTCACAGAAGAGCTTTACTAGAAAAGAAGAGAGAGTTGTATGGAGTACGAGGGTTGGAGAGGGACTCGTAGCAGGTTTGCCACCGTAATTAAGGATCCAAGAATTAAATCATGAGTACTGGTGCATAAACAAAGCTTGCATTCCTCATATATTGGAACGGTATAAGGGGAGTCGAAACGACATTTGTAAAGCATTGAGAGTACATATAAAACTAATTTGGATAGTCTCGTAAATGCTATGCTGATTATGGTGCAGGATTAAATCAATGGTGACTGGAGAGTACCTCCATGATATCTGCCGAGTCAAAAAACCCTTCAGACTAAACTCTCAGAAGGAAAGTAGGGGATATGTAACTGGGCAGTCGCTGCAAGGAGAACAGACCCACAGAGCTGGATGGAGGAAGTTCACTGACTTCAAGGTTAATAGAAACATAGAAAATAGGTGCAGGAGTAGGCCATTCGGCCCTTCGAGCCTGCACCGCCATTCGATATGATCATGGCTGATCATCCAACTCAGTATCCCATTCCTGCCTTCTCTCCATACCCCCTGATCCCTTTAGCCACAAGGGCCACATCTAACTCCCTTTTAAATATAGCCAATGAACTGGCCTCAACTACCTTCTGTGGCAGAGAATTCCACAGATTCACCACTCTCTGTGTAAAAAATGATTTTCTCATCTCGGTCCTAAAAGACTTCCCTCTTATCCTTAAACTGTGACCCCTAGTTCTGGACTTCCCCAATATCGGGAATAATCTTCCTGCATCTAGCCTGTCCAACCCCTTAAGAATTTTGTAAGATTCTATAAGATCCCCCCTCAATCTTCTGAATTCCAGCATGTACAAGCTGAGTCTATCCAGTCTTTCTTCATTTGAAAGTCCTGCCACCCCAGGAATCAGTCTGGTGAACCTTCTCTGCACTCCCTCTATGGCAAGAATGCCTTTCCTCAGATTAGGAGACCAAAACTGTACGCAATACTCCAGGTGTGGTCTCACCAAGACCCTGTACAACTGCAGTAGAACCTCCCTGCTCTTATACTCAAATCCTTTTGCTAAGAATGCTAACATACCATTTGCTTTCTTCACTGCCTGCTGCACCTGCATTCCTACTTTCAATGACTGGTGTACCATGACACCCAGGTCTCGTTGCATCTCCCCTTTTCCTAATCGGTCACCATTCAGATAATAGTCTACTTTCCTATTTTTGCCACCAAAGTGAATAACCTCACATTTATCCACATTATACTGCATCTGCCATGCATTTGCCCACTCACCCAACCTATCCAAGTCACCTTGCAGCCTCCTAGCATCCTCCTCACAGCTAACACTGCCCCCCAGCTTCGTGTCATCCACAAACTTGGAGATGTTGCATTCAATTCCCTCATCTAGATCATTAATATATATTGTAAATAGCTGGGGTCCCAGCACTGAGCCTTGTGGTACCCCACTAGTCACTGCCTGCCATTCTGAAAAGGACCCGTTTACTCCCACTCTTTGCTTCCTGTCTGCCAGCCAGTTCTCTATCCACATCAATACTGAACCCCCAATACCATGTGCTTTAAGTTTGTATACTAATCTCTTATGTGGGACCTTGTGGAAAGCCTTCTGAAAGTCCAAATATAACACATCCACTGGTTCTCCCTTATCCACTCTACTAGTTACATCCTCAAAAAATTCTATAAGATGCATCAGACATACCTTTCATAAATCCATGCTGACTTTGTCCAATGAATTCACCACTTTCCAAATGTGCTGCTATCCCATCTTTAATAACTGATCCCAGAATTTTCCCCACCACCGATGTTAGACTAACTGGTCTGTAATTCCCCGTTTTCTCTCTCTCCCTCCCTTTTTAAAAAGTGGGGTTACATTAGCTACCCTCCAATCCTCAGGAACTACTCCAGAATCTAAAGAGTTTTGAAAAATTATCACTAATGCATCCACTATTTCTGGAGATACTTCCTTAAGTACTCTGGGATGCAACTTATCTGGCCCTGGGGATTTAGCGGCCTTTAATCCATTCAATTTACCTTACACCACTTCCCGGCTAACCTGGATTTCACTCAGTTCCTCCATCTCATTTAACCCCCGGTCCCTTGCTATTTCCGGCAGATTGTTTATGTCTTCCTTAGTGAAGACAGAACCAAAGTAGTTATTCAATTGGTCTGCCATGTCCTTGTTCCCCATGATCAATTCGCCTGTTTCTGACTGCAAGGGACCTACATTTGTTTTAACTAATCTTTTCCTCTTCACAGATCTATAAAAACTTTTGCAGTCAGTTTTTATGTTCCTGCCAGTTTTCTTTCATAATCTATTTTCCCTTTCCTAATTAAGCCTTTTGTCCTTCTCTGCTGGACCCTGAATTTCTCCCAGTCCTCTGGTAGGCTGCTTGTTCTGGCTAATTTGTACGCTTCATCTTTTGTTTTGATACTATCCCAGATTTCCCTTGTTATCCACGGATGCACTACCTTTCCTGATTTATTATTTTGCCAAACTGGGATGAACACTAGTTGTAGTTCATCCATGCAGTTTTTAAATGCCTTCCATTGCATATCCACCGTCAACCCTTTAAGAATAATTTGCCAGTCTATCTTGGCCAATTCACGTCTCATACCCTCAAAGTCACCTTTCTTTAAGTTCAGGACCCTTGTTTCTGAATTAACAATGTCACTCTCCATCCTAATGAAGAACTCAACCATATTATGGTCACTCTTGCCCAAGGGGCCACGCACAAGACTGCTAACTAACCCTTCCTCATTACTCAATACCCAGTCTAGAATAGCCTGCTCTCTCGTTGGTTCCTCTACATGTTGGCTTAGAAAACTATCCCGCATACATTCCAAGAAATCCTCTTCCTCAGCACCCCTGCCAATTTGATTCACCCAATCTATATGTAGATTTAAGTCACCCATTATAATTGTTTTACCTTTGTTGCACACATTTCTAATTTCCTGTTTGATGCCATCCCCAACTCCACTACTACTGTTAGGTGGCCGGTACACCACTCCCACTAGCGTTCTCTGCCCCTTAGTGTTTCGCAGCTCTACCCATATCGATTCCACATCCTCCAAGCTAATGTCCTTCCTTTCTATTGCGTTAATCTCCTCTCTAACCAGCAACACTACCCCACCTCCTTTTCCTTTCTGTCTATCCCTCCTGAATATTGAATATCCCTGGATGTTCAGCTCCCAGCCTTGGTCACCCTGGAGCCATGTCTCCGTGATCCCAACTATATCATATTCATTAATAACTATCTGCACATTCAACTCATCCACCTTATTACGAAGATGTTAAGATACAAAGCCTTCAGGCTTGTCTTTACAACACTCTTACCTCTTATACAATTATGTTGAAAAGTGGCCCCTTTTGATTTTTGCCCTGGATTTGTCTGCCTGCCACTTTTACTTTTCACCTTGCTACCTATTGCTTCTACCCTCATTTTACACCCCTCTGCCTCTCTGCTCTTGCACCCATCCCCCTGCCACATTAGTTTAAATCCTCCCCGACAGCACTAGCAAACACTCCCCCAAGGACATTGGTTTCATTCCAGCCCAGGTGCAGACCGTCCTGTTTGTACTGGTCCCACCTCCCCCAGAACTGATTCCAATGCCCTAAAACTTTGAATCCCTCCCCCTTGCACCATTTTTCAAGCCACGTATTCATCTGCAATATCCTCCTATTTCTACTCCCCCCAGCTACACTCCTGGCCTCCATCAAAAACCTCTGTCCATTACAACAAACCTAACTTTCAGTTCACCGCAATGTATCAGCACTGAAGAGCTCTCCTCTCCGCCTCCGTGCAGCTGAGATACCACACAGAGATGACATACGTTAGTAAGCTCTCTGTCGTGCAGTGGTAGAAGGTTGTCAGCAGCTGTTGGGGCAGACCAGTCTTTTTCAATGTTCTCAAGAAGAACAGTCGTTGCTGTGTCTTCTTGACCAGTGCAGCGGTGTTGGTGGACCATGTGAGGTCCTCTGAGATGTGAGTGCCCAGAAACTTAAAGCTGGACACTCTCCACACTGTCCCCGTAGATGGAGATTGGGGCGTATTCCCCATTATGGGACCTCCTGAAGTCAATAATCAGCTCCTTGGTCTTGGAGGTGTTTTGGGACAAGTTGTTACGTGAGCATCAGTCCGCCTCCGCTCTGTATTTTGTTTCATCACCGTTGGTGATCAGCCCGATCACCATTGTGTCGGCTGCAAATTTGACGATGGTGTTGGTGTCAAATGCGGGAGCACAGTCGTGTGTGAAGAGGGAGTAGAGCATGGGGCTCAGTACACAGCCCTGTGGTGTGCTGGTGCTCAGGGTGATAGTGGAGGACAGGTGCAGGCCCAGTCTCACTGCCTGCGGTCGCTCTGTCAGAAGTCGTATTACACACCATTTTAAAGCAATTTGGTATTTCTATCACCCAAAATATGACACTAGTAACTAAATATTGCATTTGGAAAACATTTTTTTCAGAGAAGAAATTGAAAAAAATGCAGCACAAGCTTAAAATTAAAGACGTGATTTAGGGAATTTTATCTATGGATGCAGGAATGAAAATTCACAATTATCCTCCCAAAAGGGCATGTATGTTTGCTTGTGAAATCACAGATCCCATAGAAACATAGAAAATAAGTGCAGGAGGAGGCCATTTGGCCCTTCGAGCCAGCACCGCCATTCATTGTGATCATGGCTGATCGTCCCCTATCAAGAACACGTGCCTGCCTTCTCCCCATATCCCTTGACTCCACTAGCCCCTAGAGCTCTATCTAACTCTAGATAACATAGACAACATCCCTCATTAGGTGACGATGAAAGGTGAGTCACTCGTTCCTAACAAGACACAACATTGCCATCTATCTGACAACTTGGAAGTTTACCCCAGTAGTCTTCTACCTTAAACAATAAACAAGTGCTGGAGGAACTCCGAGGGTCAGGTATCATCTGTGGAGGGAAAGGGTAGACAACATTTCCATTGCAGTCTGAAGGGTCCCGACCCAAAACATTGTCTGTCTATTCCCTCCACGGAAGCTGCCTGACACACGGAGTCCTTCCAGTGCTTTGTTTTAGCATCTGCAGTTTCCTGTGACTCTATAGTCTTCTATCTCGGGCAGGTTCACAGAATTGAGCTTATCTTCCACTCTCCTGTTGTGGGTTCTGAGGTGGCTCATCAGGTTAGCATGAGAGTAGCAGATTACTTCATGGATAGGAAAGGAGGAGGCTGGTGGGGTGAGTGTGTAGCTGGTTTGTGAGGTGCTGCGCTCCACCCACTACCGACACAGTCCGTGAAAACATTGAGGAAAATCCTTCCACTGGCTGCAGCTGTATCTCACAGATAGAAAGCGTGTGTGATGGGGGTCGTTCAATTGTTGGTGTACTAAAGCAAGGGCAGTGAGGATGTACATTCATCAGATGCTCTGCAGCAGTTCAAGCCAGTGATTCGCCAGCAACTTCTCCAAGACTATTAGGGAAAGGCAATAAATTCTGGTATTGCTATAAACACTGCAATCAATAAATGGATGAAATGAAAAAGAGCTTGTACTCAGATCAATCATCTTCTTCTTCTTGCGTATGGTGTGCACAGCCTAAAGTTGTAGATCAAGAGTAGACATCCAGGCCAGGACAGTATCAGTTACTGGGTGGATGGCTTTGATGCCACCAGGGAAAGGCCTCAGTGAACCGTCATTCACGATGTGTGGGATGGTCTGGTTTGGATGTCCGCAGTCGCAAGCAGGGCTGTCTGTCATTCCCCACTTATGCAGGTGATGGGCTCTTCTTGCATGGAGGGTGCGGATTCTGTTCAGGATGAGCCATTGCTTGCTATGGAGGTCAAAACCTGGTGGTTTCACTGTGGGGTCTGTGAGGTCTGTGGTGACCTCTCTGTTGTTGGTGTTGACATCTTTCCAGGCTCTGCGCCACTCAGTCTTGGAGTCAAAGTCTTCCAGGGATTTAACGGCAGACCCGAAGGGTTTGCAGGACTTCAGGCGCATGTTGGGCAGAATGTTCAAGTCAGCATGGATGGGAAAGTCATGATGTAACTGATGAGAGGACAGACTCAGAAGCCAAATGCTTAATTCTGTTTCTATATTTGCTCATTAGATTATTTGAAATAATCTTTAACCTCAAACTCTTTCTGTCCAACCAACAAAAATGCACCCCATTTTGTGCAACATTCAGAGCTCTTCTCCAGACATAGCACAAGTTGTAGCTACAAAGATTAAAGTTACCTGTGCAGACTGAGTTGTCAAGTCCCAAACTACTGCTAATACCTGGGGCTTTACTGCACACTCCCATATTTTTTATTTTTTGTGCTTAGTAAAATTTATTCTCTCTTTCGCTAAGCAAACTAGAAATTGTTCGATGCATTGATGGAGAGGAAAGGGTAGGCGAGGAGGTGAGTAGATGGGAGATTGTACAGGTGGACGAGAAGAAATCAGTGAGATTGTTGCAAAAAATAAAATCACCATAATCATGAAGGATCCTGGATAACCACTGACAGATTCCCTGGAGCATTGTTAAGGACAGACCGCTGATGCAACACACCTTAAACTCTCTGGGTAAGGTCTGCTTTTGCAGGTGAAGCCTGCACAGTTTGTAAATTACTTTTGTGTGATAAATTATATGGATCATTAATTGTCTTTCACATGCTGATTGACATCACCACCCATGGCCAATTCCTTCCAGAGAACTGCACTGCAATTTAAAAAAGTACACTAGAATTTTTTATCATAAACATTGTTTTCATTCAATGCACAATATAATTATATCAGAGACCTAATCATGCATGAAAATGCAATTAAGTTTGATAAAATTTGATTGCACAGGGAATGAGAATGTTATGCTAAGCAATAGAATGCTTCTAGGCTGGTTTTCTGGAAATTATATTTGTTCTCCACTAGGCTGGGAATTTCTCACCACACCTCTTCAGCTTCAACCAATTACTGTCAATCCCACTCTGCCCTGGATTCAGCTCACTCAACACTACATCAACTTTATTTCTCCCTTAGTGCTAATCGTCTTTGATTTGCTGCTCTCCACTAACTTTGGTTGCAACAGCCTCATAAACCTTGCCATGACAGTCCTACACTCCTTAAACCCCTGTCCCACGGTACGAGTTCATTCCAAGAGTTCTCCCGAATTTGCCACGATTCGAACTCGGAGATTTACGGTAAAGGCCACTTGTGTTGAAAAATCTTCACACGTCTTCCCGTGCTTACCTGCCGTTAGTGAGTCTTCCCAAGTACCTCCAGTTAGCGCTAAGAGACGTCCCCGAGCTCCGACGTACCCACTACGTTCATTCTCCGTGCTTACCATGAGTTTGATTATTTTTAAACTCGGGAGAGTTCTTGGAATGAATTTGTTCCGTGGGACAGGGCAATAACCCTCAAAACAGTTGCTGCACAGCTCAGATATCTCATCAGGACTGATCAACGTATTTACCTTTCATAACCTCCTGGCTCCCAGGTCTCCTTGTTCAAATTCCCTATTCTATCTTGTCTTTTACAATAAGAATGACAATTATTGATGTTAATTGTGTAGACTAACACTGCTGAGGAAGAGTGTAGGAAGGAACTGCTGGTTTAAAACGAAGATAGACACAAAAACCCAAACTAACTCAGCGGATCAGACAGCATCTCTGGAGAAAAGGAATAGGTGACGCTTCAGGTCCAGATCCTTCTTCAGCCTGAGAGTCAGGGGAAAGCGAAACGAGTTTTCAAGAGAGTTAGATTTAGCTAAGGGAATCAAGGGATATGGGAAAAAAGCCGGAACGGGGTACTGATTTTGGATGATCAACCATGATCATTTTGAATGGCTGTGCTGATTCGAAGGGCTGTGCTGACTTTTTTTTAGCATCTCTTCTACGATTTGGTGTCCAGGCTTGCTCTGACTTGCCTAATGTTTGCCAATGTAACCCAAATCCTTCTGTGTACATTTGCATGCATGTTTTGGCTACTATTCTGGACTCATCCCTTATGATGTGGTACAATGTTAATCAGTTGAAGCATTGGCTCTGCTTCTTCACAAATGCTGCCTGACATCCTATTTTCTAAATTTTCTATATTTTTTCCCACTACTCTATATGTTTCTATTATTTGTTTTTAGGCCTGTAGTTCCTCCTTCCTCATACCCCTCCCAGCAAACAAATAAGCTACTGCTTTGCATGAGAATCCCTTAACTGAAGCGCTGTGGAGCTGTGGAATTCACTTCCAAGGCTTAAGACAGAAACAGTATAGCCACTGACACCAGACTTGACAGATGGATAAAGAAAATGCGGGAACAGAAAAGTGATTAGAACTATTTGCTTTAAGTGCAAATGCCAAGGACTATTTCAATGTTCCCATCTTTTGCATTTCTATTTACATGTCACCCATAAACATGTCAACATCTCAGTCAACATCTGCATACCTGGTCTTCCTATTAGTGCTTGTTGATAAAAAATAGTGCTACTTGTAATAACTGATCAGTTTTCCAAGGTCACCCAAAATCATCTTCATTTGTCACACTGGAGATTAACTAGCTAGTACCAGTGGTATACACATACACTGAGGTTTCTGGTGGAACCATACCATGAAAACCAATAAACAGGTGTGATTGAATGGATCAGCCTCCTCAAAAAGCTGCAATTTTTCATCCGATGCACACTTGAGCTTACACTCGTACACAAAACCCCGAATCTTGTTGCACCTCATGACAAAATGTACCCAGTGATCTGTATGTATTTCTGATGTTTAGATACACAGTGTTCATGTAAATTGCATTGGAGAGTGATACAAGATACACAAGAGAAACAAGTAAGATGCATGATTGTTAGTCGGCATTTTTCACAAATTGGCACTTCTAAAGGAGATCTGTCCTGACATGAATCTCCAGTTCTGTTAGCCAACTATTTCCCTGTCACAATAAAATCTTCTGACAAAAACAATAAGACCCTCACATATGCCTGCTGCGTCTACAGTCATGCCGAGTTGGATATGACAACAGCGATGTCATTGAATAACATGGGAAGTGGTTGAAGTTTTGCTTAGAGCTAGTGTTGTGGAGGACTTGCTTTATGAATTTAATCCGCCATTCATTAGTTCAAACCTTATTGTTATCCAGATAGTGCTGCAGGTCTATTTCATTATTTGAGAAGTTGTAAATGGAAATAGATGCTGTACATACATCAGGCAACACCTCCATGTCTGAGCTGAGAATGTTGGAGATGAAGCAGAAAGGAAGCTAGGTTCAGGACTATAGGGCTCAGGAACATACATAATTAACCACGCAGGTGACCGCCATTTGACCAGTTGAAAATGCCTCCCTTGCCTGAACTTCCCTTCCGCCATTTAACTGGTAGTAGTACAGATCCCAACTCATCAAGGGAAAATCTCATTTTTACAGATGATGGCGTTTGCAGCCTCTACCATCTGGTCAGGCAGAGAATTCCAGACTGCCAGTTCTCTGGATGAAACATGTTTTCTTCACCTCCCCTCTATTTTTTTTACTTTAAATCTGCTCCCCTGGTTTTTAAACCCCTTTTGGTCCTTCCTTTTTATTCAAGCTCTGCCCTCACAATTTTATAACCTCAATTCAGTCTCCACTAACCTCCTGCTTTCCAAAGGAATCGTCTCAGCCCTTTCAACCTTTCCCTTTCGCTATGCTTCCAATTCCAGCAACAACCCTGTAAATTTGTATTCTCTCCTTAATACAACTGTATCATCCGATAGTGTGATAACACAAACTGTGCACCACACTCAAGCTGCAGTATACATGGTGTTTGCAGTTATAACATAAGTTCCAGTTCTTATATTCCATGCCTCAGCTAACAAATGAAAGCATCTCACATGCTTTTTCTTAATTAAGCTACATTGATCAACTGATCCAATTGTTTATATCTACCCACACTAAATAGTCTACATCGCCATCAATCACATGGGCAATTTTGGTATGATTTGCAAACTTCCTTATCTTGCTTTATACATCACACCAAGCAAGAGACTGAGTACTGAGCCCTGTGGAACCCTTAGGAAACGGTCTTCCAGATGCACAAACACTGGCAACGCCTGCATTTGTTGTCAGTCCCTAATTGTCACTTCAAATGAGCAAAATGGTTCACAAATATATCTCAGAGAACCGTCAATAGTTAAGCCCATTTTTCTGACTAATCAATCCAGCATCAAATTTACTGAAGTATCCAGATTCAGGCACAGAACCCTTATTGGTAATTTTTGTTTCCGGCACAGCTAGGATAACATTGGGCCCACTTCTGCAGCCATCTGATGAAAGATGCTTCAGACTTTAGAGATATAGTGCAGAAACAGCCCTACAGCCCACCGAGGCCGCGCCGACTAGCAATCACCCCATACACTACCACTATCCTACACACTAGGGACAATTTAAATTTTTTACCGAAGCCAATTAACCTAGAAACCTGTATGTCTTTAGAGTGTGGGATGAAACCGGAGCACCCGGAGAAAACCTACGCGGTCACAGGGAAAACGAACAAACTCCATACAGAGAGCATCCGTAATAGGATCAAACCTCGTTCTCTGCCACAATATGACAGCAACACCACTGTCCAGCCCTAATTTTATTGAATGAAATTGTTACAATTGTCCTAAATGACCGAAAGGAGATCCTGGTTCTTCACTAACAATATCTTTGTTAGTAATATCTCCAACTAAATATCTTCACAGATAAAATCATTAAAGTGTATCCCAAGCTTTAATTATTTCTTGAGGCTAACATTGGCCTTACAATTATTCAATAGCATTTTGATAACTCATTCTTATCTTATAAAATAATGCATTGCAATGTCATAGGGAATCATGAAAATCACATTAATTTTTTTTTTAAATCTGCTTTTAACCAATCACACACATATCAAAATTGGTGAGCTTGGATTGCATGAATTTAAATTATGCTAGACATTTAGCATTGATTGTCATTGTAAATTGATGTGTCTTTTCTTCCACAATAATATTCTGTACTTGGTTTATGAATGATACTTACAGCTCTATTGCTTTATTCCACATGATGACGTATCCCGACAAGACAAAAGACTCAATATTTACAACGTACATGTTTCCTCGCTCTGTGCCCACGTACAACCATTTACTCTGGAAAGGGAGATGGCAGCAGGTAATCCTGGTTTAAAAAAAATCAGTTATAACATTCAATATTTTTCAAAAAATATTTTAAAGGTTTGTTAAATGTAACACGAAGAAAATGTCCAGGTCAGAAGCCAATTTCATGTGAAATAACAACATCACTGATCATTAACAAAGCATTTTTTTTTCTGACGACACACTTGGGAAATGGGAACATATATTAAAAATCGATCAAGATGAAATGCTTGTTGAAACAAGGAAGTGCAGATGCTGGTTTACCAAGGAAAGACACAAAGGGTGACCTGCTATGCTTTGTCCTGCCCCTCCACTCTTTTAGCTTTCTCTCACCTCATCCCTACAGTCATTCTGAAGAAGGGTCCCGACCCAAAACATCACCTTTCCATGTCCTAGCCACCTGACCCGCTGAGTAACTTCAACTTTTTGTGTCTTTCCAAAATGAAATACATTCCATTTTACTACTGGACAGAGAAGGGAAGACTTGGCATGGGCTTGGTGAGAAGGGAGGAGAATGAGGAGATGCCGGAGAGGATGAGGTGCAGTAACAAGGGGAGGGAATTAAACGGAGAAAGAAAAAGCAGTGAATGAGAGAGGTGGAGCAATGAAGGAAATGGGAAGGAGAATGGATGTTGCCAAACAATTGGCAGCCAAGCTCCCAGCAGAAGACTATATCCAGGACCATGCTGGAAGCCAAAGCACATTCAAAAGGCCAGGAGCAATGGGAAACTGCCCAAATGTGATCACTTATCCTTGGAGAATCTTCAGTCTGAAATTGTTGATTTCTCATTACACAAGATCTGATTAAAAACTGCCTTTAGGTGAGTTGGCTCCACAACATATTCCCCGAGAGAGCTGCCTTGAATGAATTCAAACTTCAGATTATTTTAGGTCAATTTGGTTTCCTCAATCTCTACATAATTTCATGCTTTCTATGATTAACGTATGATGAGTGCTTGACGTCTCTCGGCCAGTTTAGAAGGATGAGGATGAGGGGGAACCACATTGAAACTTACAGAACAGTGAAAGGCCTGGATTGAGTGGATGTGGAGAGGATGCTTCCACTAGTGGGAGAGTTGTGGGCCAGAGGGCACAGCCTCATAATGAATGAATACACCTTTAGAAAGGAGAAGCGGAGGAATTTCTTTAGTCAGAGGGTGGTGAATCTGTGGATGTCATTGCCACAGACACTGTGGAGGTCAAGTCATTTGATATTTTTGAAGCAGAGATTGAAAGGTTCTTGATTAGAAAGGGTGTCAAAGATTATGGGGAAAAAGGAGAATGAGGGTAAATTATAGAAAGACAGATCAGCCATGATTGAATGGCAGAGTAGACTCGATGAGCCAAATGGCCTAATTCTTCTCCTATGACTTATTACGCCTTCTTTTCTTCACGTTCATCTTATCTTTTGATTTATTTCTTAGTTCAACAATATTGCTGATGTTAAGGAGCTATAAATCACTCCAGCCCCTCATGCTGTTTGTTATCTCATTTCCTCTCTGATACTAATTCCATACCCAGTTTTTCAGGGCTAAAACCATCCAATAGTAGATTTAGGTTTATTATTGTCACATGTACCAAGTGCAGTGAAAAGATTTGTTTTGCATGCTGTCTAATCAGATCCAATAATACTATATGTGAATACAATGAAGCCAAAGTCAAGTGCAATATGTAGAGCAATGACAAAGATGCAGAGTGCAGAATATAGTTCTCAGCATGGTGCATAACAGTTCCACAGACAAATTCCAATATCCACAATGAGTTAGGTTGGAGAATCCAAACTCTACCCTAACTTGTGGAAGGACTATTTGGAAGCCCGGTAAGCAGAGGGGAACAAGTTGTTCCAGAGTCTGGTGGTGCACACTTTCAAGCTTCTGTATCTTCTGTCCAATTGGAGGCAGGGAGAAGAACAAATGACAAGGGTAGAACCCAACAGTGCATCTGTAGAGGTATCAAAGAGTCGTTGGAGATATGCCAAATTTCCTCAGTCTTTGGAGGAAGTTGAGGCTTCAGTGTCCTTCCTTGCCTGTTGCTTCAATGTGGTTGGTACTGCCTTTACACCTCCCTCTTCAAGCACACCCATCCGTACATTGCACAAACTAATGTTAGCACCTCTATTTCTATTTTGTTTCTCTTTTATTAACCTTAAGTACTCTGGAACATTTAATTCCTGATCTTAATCAATGTGCAACTATGTATGTTATTGTCATTGGTCATACTCATTCATCTCCAATTTTCCCATCATTTGATTTAAATGTTTTATGCACTAAATTCTCTGACCCTACCACATTCTACTTATCAGTATACAAACTTCTACTTTATTCTTTTAGCATCTATTTGTCCCTCACATGAATCTTCCAGCCACTTTATTTAAAGTCTTATTGAAATTCATGAAATATGAGCAGCTTTAACTGAAGAGACTAGAGGGCACTTATGAGTAAACATAACATACATTTAAAAGGGACATTGAATATTCATTAACAGATTGCATTAATTTCAATGTGGAGGAAAGTCTCCAAAGGATCTCGGTTTAAGATGACTTAAACGCAAAATGCTGAAGGTATTCAGCGGGACTCAAAACATCATCTGCCCGTTCCCTCCATAGATGCTTCTTGGCCTGCCGAGTTCTTCTGTGTTGTACTCAAGATTCCAGAAACTTTAATTTCTTGTGCCTCAATAAGATGATTTACATTAAATTAATCTGATTGAATTTAAGCGCATGTTTTTCATTATTTTCATGCTTTTAAAAGTTTCAGTATTATTTTTAAAGGTTTGATTTAATGAACATGAATAGCAAAAGCTGGTGGCCTTCTACTGCTGGGTAATTCTAGATTATGCTGGGTTAATATGACTTGAAAAATATCCGCATCTTCATAGATTAGGAAAATATTGCATGATAAGTTTCAGGATTCATTGTTTATCATTGTCCAGATTCTTCATATACCAAGAGGTAAGGCATTCATAAGTTTTACTGCAACAAATCTATTGCCAATGGGCCAATTGTAACACAGTAGTAATATCACACCACATTGACAAAGACATTTTTAATGCCAAGATGCAATTCCTCCAAGTGATATACTAAGCGGCACATAAAATATTGTGCAATAAATTGACTGGACAAGATAGGTAATGGCAGCATGCTCGGGTAATGTAATGGTTTCGAGCTTTTTTAGAATGTTGTAAACCAGCCAAATTGAAAAGATTATTGCAAATGTACGGGTTAATTTAAATTTCATGTCTTGTAAGAAACTGTGGAAGATAACAGCTAATGCCACCTATCTAATTTTATTTTGCCCAGTAAACAGGAATTTAAATCCAAAAGGATTCTAATCTCCTGCACTTTTAAAATAGATTTTTTTTTAAATGTATCTCAAATAATTAAATTTAAATGTTAACCTTTGCTCATATTTTAATGGACTCCTGTGGTAAAAAAACATTTGCAAGCAAACTAGAGCCCATGAACACCAGCTAGATACGGTGTCTTCAAGAATGTTTTATTCTGACGATTGGTGATTCCATTTACCAATGTGGTTAGAGATGACACTTCAAATGGTTTGTCTAGTATTGTGGCAACTCATGATTAGAATGGTAAAAGTTTAACAATTTTCTAGTGGAAACAAACAAAATGAATATAGTAAGCATTTTATAGCTGACTACATTAAAATAAGTTGTGTATTAACTTGCATTGATGCCAGGGGAGATTTTATATTGTAGTGCTATTGTATGCAAGGAGTACATATCAATCATTTTTAGTTGAAAATCTAATTTATACTAATTTTGACATCATAAAATACTTTTTATCTGGAACAATATAATGTGCAAACTTGTTATATATGCCATTTCAGAATTGATTTCATTTTCTGTAATATATTTTAATTGCTATTACATTTAGTTCAGTTTGTACAGAAGCAGTCAGCATAAAAGGCCCACACCACAACCTGAGTCATGATCTTTTCAATTCCACATTCAACGCCAAGACAACTACAGAACATTTCCCAATAGTAAGTAAAATTACGATAGACTCTTCCAATCCTCCTCTTCGCGCTGTCCACATCTTCCCGATTTCTCACATTCTGTGCTCCTGCATGTTCTCCAGTGTCTTCCCACAGAGTTATGCAGCACGGATACAGGTCCTTCGGCTCAACTTGCCCATGCCCATGTCCACCAAGACCCCCTATCTACGCTAGTCTCACTTGCCCACATTCGGCCCATGTCACTCTAAACCTTTACTATCCATATTCCTATGCTTCTTTAAATGGTGCTACAGTACCTGCCTTAATTACCTCCTCTGGCAGCTCGTTCCATATACCCATAACCCACATCATAAGAATGTGCAGTGTGGAAAATAAATTAGTAAGTGTAAATTGATTTTACTGTGCAGGATATAGAATATGTGGGATATTCAAGTTTCGGTTTGAAAGATTTAAGAGAAAATCAGACTGAATTCTGCGGAATAAATCATGAAAATAAATTGGTTACAAACAGAATGACACTAATTAGATCCTCTACCAGTATTAAAAACGTTCAAAATTAAATGAGAGGCATTTATTTTATTAACCATCATAATTAAGCTGTTTCTTAAAACAAAACAGTGTCGTTATCACTTGGCATATTCTTGGGACATAAACTGTACAGACCAATGTTACAGATATGAAAGGGTCCAATAAGGATGAATTGTAAGTATAGTTTTTTTGGATCTCTCTAGTACCTATTTAAACACTTTTGTTTTCCTGTACATGTAAAGAGGTCTTAACAAGCATTTTATCTTTCTTGGGGAAACTCTTTTGGAATCATATTTTTAACTCCTTAAGCATGAGCAATTATCACTGAGTGAAACACATTTTGTTTTAAAAACTATTTGCACTAAGTCCTGGATTTGATAATCTCCTGGGAGAGGGGACTGGACATCCATGGTGAAGATGAGGGGGTGAGGGCCTAGAGAGTGGAATGCGTGGGGGCGGCGGAGAGTGTCTGAGGTGTCTAGACCATAGGTGGGAAGGGATTTGACCAAGGGGGATAGTATGGAGTCAAGGTATGTGGAGATGAGTTCGGTGGGGCACGAACAGGCAGAGACAATGGGTTTGCCGGGGGAGCCGAATTTGTGGATTTTGGGGAGAAGGTAAAAACGGGCCGTGCGGGGCTGGGGAACGATGAGGTTGGAAGCTTGGTCGGGCCGGGCGTGGGAATTGAGAAGGGTTTCGACCTGAAATGTCGCCTATTTCCTTCGCTGCATAAATGCTGCTGCACCTGCTGAGTTTCTCCAGCAATTTTGTGTACCTTTGGTAATCACCTGCTTCTTTTCTCTTCCTCCAACGCTTAACCAAGGACTATTGCAGGAGAAATGGCCAGCCCAAAATTGGTATCTTCAGTCATAGGAGCTGCCAGTGGCAACATGACATGGCTGGACACATATGGTAACATTGAGGTTCAAAGCTTAAACTTATCTTTCAGATCATGCACACGAGTCCCAAGCCAGACTCCGATAAGGATATTACTCTTGTTTGTCCAACATTGGTGGACAAAAGGTATAAAGGCCAACACAAGCTAAAATTCCCCAACAGCAAAAATATTTGTTTAAAAAAACCCCTATATTTAAAAAAAGTATGCTACTCTCAAAATAACTGCTTGATCTTTGGAGATACATCAAATAACAGTTACTTTATAAACAGTTTTCCAGGTTGAAAACCACTAGTTTATTTTTTATGAATTACTAAAACCAAATTAAATAATAAAAATACATAATACCAAATAAATTCAACTAAACAAAATAATTTACAGAATTACAAGCATACAGCAAAACATAAATAACTGGGTAATGAATTGACCATTTTTGACCTTTCATCCCTGCAGGCCTACACTCCCCACTGAATTCAAACGTCACAGATCCTGTGCCAAATCGGATCTGGTGCAGGATCTGAGAGTCAATTCCTACAGTACTGTGGAATCACAGCAAGATGGAGTTCTGCAGCTGGACTCACTGGGAGGTCCAGCAAAGGAATATTTAATACATGACTTTTGCGAGGACGTTCCAGACTTTAGAGTCTGATTACACATGCAGTGAACCTGCTGGGGCTTACCAGCAAAATCCAAGGTCATATCATCTAACACCTGCAAATAGTGAAATTACAATTTGTATCCAGGTAATTCATATTGAGATGATTCAGAAAATGTATATAAAACAAAAAAGCCTTCAACCACAACCTCAGCAGATAACTGGTCACATGGTCACATTCCTCCAACTGTTTGGATAATGATTTTCACTCGCGTTTCTTGCTTTATATCTCTTAATTAATTCCATATCTGCAACATTACAGCCCGTTTAATCCAATAGAATTTACATTTGTAAATATCTATTTTGTTACACTATTTTAAAAAAGGTCTTTTGGAAATCTACACACACTGGTCTATCCTAATCTATCCTCTTCATTATTTCATCGCGCTATACAAGCATAATTTCTTTAAAAAATGTTATCAACTAACCCTTATTTTCACAATCGAGTGATCATTTTGTCACACGTTATTGGCTCTAAGAATTTACACACATGAAATTCACTGCCTTGTGTCCTTTATCTGCAGATCCTCTCCAAGCTAGAAAGTGAAGGGATTAACATTTCAACAATCCACTTCGCTCAAAGACCTTGCTCTATCTATAAGAAAAGTGAGAACGTGTCAATTGGGATCCTTTAGTAGAGAGTTATCCTTTATGCAATACGAGTTCCAGAAGCTCGATCGACTAAATGTCATCACCTTAAGCTTCAATGATCCAGATCTTATACTCCAATGTCAAAGGAACTGAACTTTCCTCTGTACAATTAACATTTGTCAATATTTTCCCTATTTTTTATGAGTAGCAGTGTTTTGTCTATCCATATTATCCAATTATTGTGCCTTATTAGAGTATGGAAGACAACAGTACAGGGCAGAGCCTCACCCGCAGAGATCAGCCTTGCTTTTTGGATTACCACAGTTTAAATTTGCAGTGTACTTTATCCAGAAGTTAGTAATGAGATGGGGAACTTGTAAATTCCTATTCATTATTTCTCTAAGACTGTTTAAAATGGACAGACCTTTCGACTTTGCTTGTTTTTCTAAAAGGTATAAACTAACCTGTGAATTTTACACGAGAAATCAACTGAGTTGCAACAGAAGGTACACAAAAATGCTGGAGAAACTCAGCGGGTGCAACAGCATCTATGGAGCGAAGGAAATAGGCAATGTTTCGGGCCGAAACCCTTCTTCAGATTGATGGGGGGTGGCGGGGAGAAGAAAGGAAAAAGGGAGGAGGAGGAGCCCGAGGGCTGAGGGATGGGAGGAGACAGCCTGAGGGCTGAGGAAGGGGAGGAGATAGCAAGGGCTAACAAAATTGGGAGAATTCAATGTTCATGCCCGCAGGATGCAGACTCCCCAAGCGGAATATGAGGTGCTGTTCCTCCAATTTCCGGTGTTGCTCACTCTGGCCATGGAGGAGACCCAGGACAGAGAGGTCGGACGGGGAACGGGAGGGGGAGTTGAAGTGCTGAGCCACCAGGAGGTCAGGTAGGTTCTTGCGGACAGAGCGGAGGTGTTCGGCGAAATGATCGCCCAGCTTAGTCTCACCGATGTAGATCAGCTGACATCTAGAGCAGCGGATGCAATAGATGAGGTTGGAGGAGATAAAGGTGAACCTTTGTCGCACCTGGAACGACTGCTTGGGTCCTTGAATGGAGTTGAGGGGGGAGGTAAAGGGACAGGTGTTGCATCTCTTTCGGTTGCAACGGAAAGTGCCCGGGGAGGGGGTGGTACGGGAGGGAAGGGAAGAATTGATAAACAGAGTTGCAACAGTTACAACAGAGTTAACTACCGACATCCCAAAATCTCTAATTAATGAAAAGGATTTCCTTCCACGCAGAGCTTGTCTATTTCCCATTGAAATATTTCCTTGTGAAACTATTTAAATATATTACTTATGATGTTAATGACTGAATTATATTTGCTCTGGTGTGATGCCATCCTCTGGGAACTCGGCCAAAAGACAAAGTGTTTCAAACAACAGCAGTTTTCTCATTATGTGGTTTGCAAACTTAGCAAGCATGCATGCATTTGCCATGCATTAGAATAGCTGGCATCAATCATAAAATTGTCAAGTACACAAGCCTGACAACTGACATAGAATAATTTATATTATAATTTGCATATTTTAATTTAGAGAAAGGAGAGACGTAAACTAGACTTTTAAAGATACTGCATTAAAATGGCCAACTTTAGTCAAATATTAGCACAGTATTCTCATTTTTACCTAAAACAAATCTACAGCAAAAGATACAGCTCTTCATTTCTTAAATTTCTCCAATGTCACATTGCAAGACATGACATTGTTTCTACATATGTTTCTACATATTGCAATGAGGGCGACCCATTATTACTTTTCTCCACAAATACAATGTTATACCATGAAGGACTGAACTGTTAAATGCATCCTATAACCTTTCCATTCAATGATGAGAAAGTACAAAAATCTGAGAATAAGCATTTAATAAACTAAAGCACGTCTATTAGCATTGCCAAATGCAATAAGATGCCAATTACTGGTTAAATATAGTCCCCTGTGTATATTAAAATCCACCAGTATTTTTGGTACACATCACAATTCAAGGAAAATACACGAATGATGTTGTCAGAGTAAACATTAGTATGCAATTGTTGAGCATTAAATAATTATGAGTTTTCATAGCATCTTTAATGAATTATTTAAAAATTCCTGACGCTTCTACAATAAAAAATACTCAAAGCACTGCACAACAAGGTAGAGTGGGAGAATTTAGAGAGATGGCCAAGAAGTTTAAGAATGGAGGTTTTATAAAAACTTCAACCATGGGAAAAATTGTAGAGGCAGAATGTATTTGGAAAACAATACTCACGGCATGCACCACTGCTGTATCCAAGAGAGGGAGGAAAAAGGAAGAGATGGGAATGTTGGTTGACAGGATTCTGAGGGACAGAATCTAACAGCATTTGGATATGCATTCACCCAAACTTGATGGCATAGGTTATAGGGAGAGGCTCAATAGGCCGGGAGTGTTTTCTTTGTAGTGCAGGAGGCTGAGGGGTGACCTTATCGAAGTATACAAAATCATGAGGGCATGACTAATATACATGCCTCACAGTAGAGGAATCAAATATTAGTAGGAGCGGTTTAAGGTGAGGAGAAAGATTTAAGAGGGATCTCAGGGATAACTTTTTCACTCAGAGGAACACTCTCCTTCCTTTCAAACCACCTCATTGACATTGCAAAATGTTTCATCACCATTGTTTTCAACTCTGGGATAATGCAATCCTGATTGTTTCCCATCTTCTCGCATAATGTTGCCTAATGGATTTAGGAGTGCAGGCATGCGTATACTCTTATCCGATGAAAACTTTTATGACAGTAACACTTGATTAGTTTAAAATAATACGTCATATGTCCTTCAGAACGCTGCCAAAAATGAAAAAAAGTAACCCTTCACGGGTCAATAACTTCATATACATTGCATCAATATTAGTTGCTCAAAGCAAGGACAGCTGTGGGACAACACAACAGATGTTAGTTTTGATAAACAGGTTGATAATGAGTTAGAGTGGTGACAGCAGGAGGTATATGGAAATCCAGGATCCTAACTTTGATCATTATCTCAAGGCTTCTGTTGGAAAGTGTGTAGGTTCAGATGCCTCGAAGCATGTAATCATATTCAATTGTAATAGCATTATTGATTATACCTACATTCCAGATGCACACATGAGGAATTAGCATTTGATTAGCTGTCAACATCAATGAAACTGCTTTGTTCCACTTTGATTCATCAGGTTCAGAGGAGATTGCCACAAAAGTAGAAAAATAAATATATCAGATTAAACAAGGCAAGGAATATGCAGACTGTTAGATGGTAAAATGTACAATTCTGCTCTTGGCCATTAACACGAGTAGCATTGTACTTCCTACAATCTGCAATCTCATGACCTAGTATCTCCCTTCCTCAATCATTTTTGAAAGAATAAATCTGGGCATCCTGAGAACTGCTTCAGGTTCACTTAAAATTGAAGTGTTAACCCGAGGCTAGAACACATAACCAAATGCTTGTTAGGTACAAAAATAAACTTGCAGCTAAATGCCGAAGACAAGCTTGAAGCATCTGTAACTACCTCTGAAGTTGCCAGTGAATGGTCCACCTCTGCTACCTCCCAAATCAGATTCCAAGATCAGATTGAGGGCAGTGGGTACAGTAAAGACAATGGGTCCAAACAATATCCTCGGCAAAGTAGGATGGATGTGTGCTCCAACCCAAATTGCATTTCGCTATATATCCTCAAAAAACAAGATTAATCTTCTCTGGAGACACAAGGAACTCCTTTTACCTCCCCCCTCGACTCCATTCAAGGACCAAAGCAGTCGATACAGGTGCGACAGAGGTTCACCTGCACATCCTCCAACCTCATCTATTGCATCCGCTGCTCTAGATGTCAGCTGATCTATATCAGTGAGACCAAGCGTAGGCTTGGCGATCGTTTCGCCGAACACCTCCGTTTGGTCCGCATTAACCAATCTGACCTCCCGGTGGCTCAGCACTTCAACTCCCCCTCCCATTCCGTATCCGACCTCTCTGTCCTGGGCCTCCTCCACGGCCAGAGTGAGCAACACCGGAAATTGGAGAAACAGCACCTCATATTCCGCTTGGGGAGTCTGCATCCTGGTGGCATGAACATTGAATTCTCACAATTGCTGTCTCCTCCCCTTCTTACCTCTCCCTCAGCCCTCGGGCTCCTCCTCCTCCTTTTTCCTCTCTTCTCCCCGACTCCCTCCACCCCCCATCAGTCTGAAGAAGGGTTTTTTCCTGAAATGTTGCCTATTTCCTTCGCTCCATAGATGCTGCTGCACCCGCTGAGTTTCTCCAGCTTTTTTGTGTACCCAGGAACTACAGATGCTGGTTTACAAAAATAGACACAAAGTGCTGGGGTAACTGCATGTCAGGCAGCATCACTGGAGAACATGGATACGTGACGTTTCGGTTCGGGACCATTCTTCAGAGATACATCTTCTCTGCCTAATTACCAGCAAGTCCACACCCAATAATAAGCAAATTAATAGAACGCATCACTAGGGCAAGATATTAAGTGGAACGCTTTTACTAGTAACTTATTCTTCGCTGCATCATTTGAGTTTTGTCCACGCTCCAGACCTCAGTTCAACCTTTTATGGAAAACCACTGAATTCCAAAAAGGATGCAAAAGTGATTACCCTTGATATCAAGGCACCATCTGACCGTCACAGTAAGGAACCATGGCAAAACCCAAGGCAAACGGCAACTACAGAAAAACCCTTCATGAGCTGGAGTCAGATCACAAAAGAAGATGATTACAGTTTATTATGGTTATTTATCTTACCCCAAAACATCACTATAGGGTAATGTTCTTTGCCAAACTATCTTAAGCCTCTTTAACAATGGCCTTCCTTCCACCACATTGTCAGAAGTAAGGAAGTTCACTGATAGATACATTATGCTCAATTCCACTCCACTCAGCAGAAAAGAGGCAGCGCAGGCCTCAAGGAGCAAGACTGGAACAACATTTGGGCAACTATAATTCAAGCCACACACGTGCCAGACTGTGAGCATCATAACAACACAATTATACAAGATCACCCAATCCTTCTCTCCAGAGATGCTGCCTGTCCCCGCTGAGTCACTCCAGCATTTTGCGTCTATCTACAATTATACAAGACCTTGGTCAGACCACAGCTTGTGCACAATTTTGGTTCCTTACCTAAACAAAAGTATATACTGAGTGAATCGACAATAGGCCATTCAGTCCTTCGAGCCAGCACTGCCATTCAATGTGATCATGGCTGATCATCCCCAATCAGTATCCCGTTCCTGCCTTCTCCCCATATTCCCTGACTCCGCTATCTTTAAGAGCCCTATCTAGCTCTCCCTTGAAAGTATCCAGAGAACTGGCCTCCACCAGAGAATTCCACACTCACCACTCTCTTTGTGAGAAAAAATGTTTCCTCGTCTCCGTTCTAAATGACTTACCTCTTATTCTTAAACTGTGGCCCTTGGTTCTGGACTCCCCCAACATCGGGAACATGTTTCCTGCCTCTAGCGTGTCCAAACCCATAATAATCTTATATGTTTCAATAAGATTCCCTCTCATCCTTCTAAACTCCAGAGTATACAAGCAGAGTAAATGCAGTGAAGATTCACCAGCCTGGTTTCCAGGAATGACAGGACTGTCATGAGGAGAGATTGAGTAGACTGTACCCCCTAGTCTTCAGGTCTGAGGGTCTCGACCCAAAATGTCACCCATTCCTTCCCTCCAGAGATGCTGCCTGTCCTGCTGAGTTACTCCAGCATTTTGTGTCTATGATAGTAGCACTTTCTCAGTTCTGAATAGTCTAGCTCAGTTTCAGAATAAAAGTTAAGCCATTTAAAATTGAAATGAAGAGAAATTTATTTCCCCGAAAGGTGATGAATTTTTGTAATACTCTAATCTGGAGGGCCGTAGAGGCTGTCACCAATTTCATTTAAAACTGAGATTTTTGAATATTATTGTAGGTATGTTACAAAACGTACCTTCAGCGGTATGAGGGGGGGGTGTGGTTAAAACGGGGTTTTTTTCCAGACCTGGTCCTGAATTATATTTGTTTATTTGTTGGAGTGCAAGATGTTGCTAAAGAATCATTCCTACGGTCGTTCTTTGTGTTTTTAAAAAAAATTCACCCGACAAGTTAATCGCTGGAATGATTTTAAAATCAGCTTCTGAAACCGTCAATGCCGAAAACGGGGACGGATTTTATGGAGAACCAGGTAAAAGAAAGTAATTTATTTTTATGTATAAAAGTGTTTCTTAAGATGTATTTAATTCACATTTTAAGTTGAGAAACGGTGATTTTTCCCCCCGAAGAACTGGCAACGTATTTGCTGCCGATATGTGGTACTAAATTCACCGCAACCTGAACGTTCTAAATGGTCCCGTTCCAGAAAATCCCACAGGCAAGCTGATTTAAATGGCCATTAATTTACAGGTATTAAACATTAAATTCCTTCCATTTGGCCTATAAACCCATGACAATGAGATTTTAAAATTATGTTATATTCTGAATTCTTGTGTGAATGTTATTTGGTCATTTAGGCTATTTAAAAATGTTAATCTATTCTTAAGAAATTGATAGA
Source organism: Leucoraja erinaceus (assembly GCF_028641065.1). Lineage (NCBI taxonomy): Eukaryota > Metazoa > Chordata > Chondrichthyes > Rajiformes > Rajidae > Leucoraja > Leucoraja erinaceus. The sequence goes on along the minus strand of NC_073389.1, from coordinate 3,128,300 downwards.
TGTTTAGATCTAGTAATTGAATGTTGTAATTAGCTACAATTAGGTAAGTAACTAATTATATGCTTTAATTTCAAGTAATCTAAGTAAGATTGTTTCATATTTGTTTCAGAAGGCTTCAATCTATAATAACTGATAATTTCTTTCAGTTCTCTTAAATTTTAAGAAAGGTATCGGCTTTTAAATGTTCTCGATCACAGCTTTTGTGTTAAGTCAATGAAAAAGCAATAGGGAACAAGATGCCAATTTCCGAGTATGAAAATGGCCATAACTTTTTTAATACTGAAGATATGAAAGTGAATTAGGTGTCAAATTAAACTTCTTTTTATGCTTTACCTGATGGGATAAATTAAAGACTTGACTTTTAAAATCTCAAAATGTTGTAACATTGTTAATTATTGGAGCAAATATAAAAATGGTGTTGATGTGATGATTTGAGCACCAGGGAATACCTGAAAGGTTGAAAAACCTATTCCTGCTCGTTTCATTTATTCTAGAAAGCTTAAGACCATCAGGATAAATTGCCTGTTTGAATGTCACTCCATCCAGTACCTGCTAAACCTTTAGTCATTCCCACCATGAAAGAATACATGTAGAAAATAGGGGGCTGGGAATGCCATCACTCTCAAGTTCACCTCCAACGTACATATAAATGTAGCATTCCTTGTTCGTTGCTGTATCGAATTGTTTATTTCCTTGCTTTACCTTCACCAGAAGGACTGCAGCCAATTCACGGTGGTAGTTTCTCAAGGACAGAATGGCTATCAAATTTCGGCCTGTCACACTCGTCTCCCATAAATAGCATAAAAAGGAAAACCATTTTGGCAGTACACATACTATTTACATGTTTATTTGTGATACAGAAAGAAGGCCCATATACAATTGAACTTTTCTTAGAAAATACCGTTGATATGCCACAGAGATGATCACAATGATGAGTAGTGAACCACACGTAAAATTGTAAGATACCATATAGTAGCAACATGAATGGCCTCTTACCGCTCTCTGTTGAATTTGAGTGAATGAAGAATAGCTGGACGCTTTTGGCGAAGGTTCCACAGATGGAGTGTGTCATCTGCACACGCACTTACTAAAGCTCCCTGGAGGCATGACAAATGGAAAATGTAGAAAATTAATGACTGATTTTTTTATCCCCACAATATAAAATAGTTCATTGAAGCTACTTTATTTGCATCAATTGATTGTAAGGACTGCAAGTTTGCAAAGGAGGTGATTGAGGTTTTCAGAATTATCAAGGATACAAGGAAAAATAGAGAAACTGTTTGTCATTGTAGAGGAATCAGTTACAAGATGCATGGATCTGCTGCAATTGGCAAAAAAAAGGAGGTAGGAGGTAAAAACGAATATTCTTGTTTACAAAGCCAACTGCAACCTGGCTTCACTGCCTGAAACAATAGAAGCAAATTTAGAAAAAATGGATAAATAATTTCAGGAAAGCTTGTAGAGCAACAGTGAAGAACCAGGGACATGGGACAAATTGTTTCTGAAACAGCCAACAAGGGTATAAAAACAATCATAAATGTATTTATCTGGAGGCATATCTTCCTGTGGTCATTTGATTAAAAACAATGAAATGTTGTTAAGACTACCCATTGTGTCAAATGAGAACAGATTCCACAATACTACTTTTTCCCCCATTCATTGTTAAGGACACATTTATTGCCCATCAAGACTAAGATCGAGAATTTTTATTTGCCATACGTAACAGGTATAAACAAGAACAATGAAATGCTTACTAAATCATGACACTTACACCTAATTGCCCTTTAGAATGTAAAGACTACACTACTGCACACAATGGGTCCTTTTCAGAATGGCAGGCAGTGGCGACTGGCATGCCGCAAGGCTCAGTGTTGGGGCCACAACTGTTTACCATATATATTAATGATTTGGAAGAGGGAATTAGGAGCAACACTAGCAAGTTTGCGGATGACACAAAGCTGGGTGGCAGTGTGAACTGTGAAGAGGATGTTAGGAGGTTGCAGGGTGACCTGGACAGGTTGAGTGAGTGAGCAGATGCGTGGCAGATACAGTATAATATAGATAATATAGGGCTAGTAGAATCAAGGGATATGGGGAGAAGGTAGGCACGGGTTATTGATTGGGGACGATCAGCCATGATCACAATGAATGTCGATGCTGGCTCGAAGGGCTGAATGGCCTTCTCCTGCACCTATTTTCTATGTTTCTATGTAAATGTTTGCCCAAAATTTTACCCTATGCCAGAATACTGTAGAGCAACATATGTACACAATTTGAGTCACAGACTTGAACCAGGGTGCAGGTCCTGGTCTGCTCAATAAAGCTTTGTGCTTTCATTGGATTAAGGGATGAGCACAAGCTAAAGGTTATACCTGCTTTTAACATTACAGCTTCATAAACTTTGCTCAACTGCCATGACTATAGTGCCTAACATAGCTGTTGTCAAACTAGGTTTAGTTTCTTTTACCTAGGGGACCATATTATGAACAAAGTATAATATGATAATTCAAAATCACTTTTTTCATCAGGAAAGTGACTTAGGGGCTATGGATGGTGAGAAAGGATGAGGCAAATGGGCACAGTTTCATCTGTGGTTTCACCAGCAGGGGGAAAATGGTACTGACTAATACCTTGACCAGACTGTTGTGGAGGATCATTCTCAAGGAACATTGAGGGATGGGATAGGTTACACTGGAAGTACTGGAAATGGCGGAAGACATTTTGTTGCAAGGAAAAAAATGTGTATGAGGCATGAGTCTCACAGATACGTGGTGGAAGAAATATTCTGAAATAAGACTGAAATTTTCGGCGGCATTGACATCTCAGATGGTTAGGCAGAAAGGAAATGTTGGTGGCTCTGTTAACAAAGCATGAGATCACCACGGTGAGGAGAAATTATATTGCCTCATGATCTCAATTTGGATGATGAGGAGAACCAGTAAGTGTCATAAGTCAATGGTGCAAGTAGTATGTCTTTCCTCTGACTGGTTAGCACACAGCAAAAGCTTTTCACTGTACCTCGGTAAACGTGACAAAAAACTAAACTGATCTAACTAACTCAACCCTTAAATTACAGCTATGTTTCGGAATGTTCAAATCAAGAATTATTCAAGACTTCTAAGTACTGCAGTATTCCTGGATGATTTTAATCATCATATACATTGGCAAAGGTACTATTGAGGACAAGGTATAGATTGCATTCAGAATGGTTTCTGTTTGGAATACATTCTGGAACTAAGAAAGGAACTGGCTATTTTAGAGCTGGTATTGTGTAAGGCAAGATTGATTAATGATCTCACAGAAAAGTCTCCTCAAAGAAAGAGTAATCTTAGCATGGCAGAATTCCAAGTTCAGATTGAGGATGAGTAACCTGGGTCTGAAACAAGTGCCCTAAACTTAAATAAAACAATTACAATGATATGAGGACAGGATTGACTAAAGTGGGGACTAGGAAAACAGATTAAATTGTAAAACAGTAAATCACCAGTGACAGAACAGGAGGAGCCATTTCATAACTCGCTGCAAGGCTACATTCCAGGGAGAATATATTACTCTGATGAAAAAAAGAGATAAACAGACAAATGGCAGAGACTCTAAATGCATGTTGGCATGAACAGGGCATTGGCTAACTAGAGTAATGGAATAAATGGATCCTTTTCAGAATGGCAATAGCTAGTGGGATGACACAAACGTCAGTGCTGGCCTCTCAATTATTTACATTATATATCAATGGCTTGGATATAGAACCAAATGTAATGCAGACAAATGTCTTGATGATACAAAGTTAAGTGGGTTAGCAAGTTGTGAGGAGACCACAAAGAAGATGAAAAGGGATACAAATATATAAATAAGCGGGCAAGCAGTTGACAAATGGAATACAATGAGGAAAAATGAGAGGTTAGAAATTTTGAAAGGAAGAATAAAAAAAACGAAATTATTTAAATGGATTAAAAGTGCTAAATGTTGGGGTACAAAATGACCTGGGGGCCCTAATGCATGAAATACAAAAGATTGACATGCAGATGTCAAAATTAGGGAGGCTAATGGGAAATTGATCTTTTCTGCAGGGGATGTGGTTATAAAAGGAAGTTTTGATGCATCTTTATAACATGCTGGTGAGAACACACCTCGATGAAGTGGTTGACATAAGAGAGGATGGATGAGCAGGTTGGGCAAAATGATTAAATACTAATAAGTTTAAGAGGAACTGAAAGGAATTGACAGAAGTGTTTCCCCCAGAACCAGAGGATGTAGTTACAGAATTAAGGGATGCCCGTTTAACTAGATTGAAGGAGGAATTTCATATCTCACAGGGTTGTGGCTCTATCTCAGAGATGTGGAAGTGGATTTAGTAAATATATTCAAGGCAAATATTTGAACTACGAGGACCAAGAGGAGAGTGAGAGCAGGAATGTGGTGTAGAGGTCATGTCTGGATTATCTTTGATTTTTTGTGAATGACAGTGCAGGTTCGAAGGATTTATTGATCCTGCTTTTTAGGTTTTATGAACATGAAAGCTTGTGGGAAGAACAAGATAACTTAACAGTGGCACGGAACCTAAAATGCAACAGATAAAGTCAAGAACTGTGTCAATCGTTCTGGCGGTGAATCCTTAGTTGAGGAAAATCATGCCTTGGAAGTCATGATGAGAAATTTGGCATTATCAGAACAGGCGAGAAGGAGACAAAGAATCTTTGATAATCTCCCTTGATACTTTCACCATGAGAAAAAGATACCATCGACCCTATCTGTTCCCCTTATAATTTCATGTGTCTCCATTAGCTCATCCCGCTGCTTTCTCTGCTCCAGGAAAATCAAACCCAGGCAATACAGTCCCTCCTTATAACTCAAATGCTCGAAATCCAGACAATATTCTGGTGAAGAACAATAATCTGAAGAAAGGTCTTGACCCGAAACATCACCTATTCCTTTTCTCCAGAGATGCTGCCTGACCCACTGAGTTACTCCAGCTTTTTGTGTCAATATTCTGGTGAATCTCCTCTGCACCTTCATTGGCTGACGTAGTATTATTCATTAATAAAATTAGTGACAGGGCAGAAGAAACAGTTGTAATTTTTGCATCAAAAGTTTACTGGCTGGTCCCACCACCTATGAAGGTGGAATACAATGCAATTCCAGGAGTCACACTTATGCCTGATTTTTAGCATATTGTTTTTAAAACAAAAGCCCTTTAAAAATCTCCTGGTCTTGAGAGAGATGATATGTATCTCTTAACTAAAGAGAGGAAGAAATGGAGTAGACACCTTTAATTTCAACTTGAAAACATAAACCGCCAGATTGAAGAATACTTCTTTCCTGCTATTATCAAATGGTTCTCTGATATGCTAAGAATGAATTCCTGATTTCCCAATCTGACACACTGCGGCCCTACACTTTATTATCTGCACCTTTTCTGTAGCTGTAACTCGTTTCCTTTTCCCTCATGCATCACTTTGATGTACTCATGAATGATATGATTGCCTGAATTGGATGCAATCAAAGCTAGTCACTATATCTCAGTACATGTTACAATAATAGACCAATACCAATATCATCGGTGAGACTAAGCGGAGGTTGGGCGATCGTTTCGCCGAACACCTCCGCTCGGTCCGCAAGAACCTACCTGACCTCCCGGTGGCTCAGCACTTCAACTCCCCCTCCCGTTCCCCGTCCGACCTCTATGTCCTGGGTCTCCTCCATTGCCAGAGTGAGCAACACTGGAAATTGGAGGAAGAGCACCTCGTATTCCACCTGGGGAGCCTGCATCCGGCGGGCATGAACATTGAATTCTCCCAATTTTGTTAGCCCTTGCTGTCTCCTTCCCTTCCTTAGCCCTCGAGCTGCCTCCTCCCATCCACCAGCCCTCGGGCTCCTACTCCTCCTTTTTCCTTCCTTCTCCCCGCCACCCCCTATCAGTCTGAAGAAGGGTTTCGGCCCAAAACGTTACCTATTTCCTTCGCTCCATAGATGCTGCTGCACCCGCTGAGTTTCTCCAGCATTTTTGTCTACCTTTAATTTTCCAGCATCTGCAGTTCATTCTTGAACACCAATATCATTGGCCCATTCCTAGAATTGGAAACTTCTCTCTGCCTTTCTAGTCACCATTTTTCTATCCTCTCCCTTCCTGGAACTGGTCTTGCGCTTCTGAAAACAAACTCCAAACAGCTGGCTACAATCAAGCTCAGAATCTTCCAGCGTTTTTCTTAGCCCATCTGTCTCCAAAATTGTCCTTCTTCATTGCTCGGTTTCAGCTTGGTCTTCTTCATTATTCAGTAGTTTAACACTTTTGATCGCCGTTCCGCCTCATTCCATCAAAGTCTGTCTCCCTCTCGTCCACACACGAACACAATCTCAGATAACCCTTAAAGCCTGAAAAAGTTGACTGACGGTGGTGTAGGCCAAAGTGGGTGTTGACCTTTGACCAGTAAGGTATCATCGGAATGGAAAGGGATATCGGAGATGAGTGAAGAATGAATCAGGATGGCAAGGAAGAAATTATCCCTTTGGAATGCTAAAACAGATGGGGAACATGATGGCATCAAGTTGAATGTACCAGAAATAGTGGAGGGTGATGTATTGTAAGTAAAGGTAGTAATTTGGGAAAAGAGAACATTATCGTGCTTCTGAAAAGGGTTAAGAAAGAAATTTCAGAAAATGGACAGGTCAATCTCTTCAGCAATTATGGACAATAATACTTGGCTAAGGAAAATGGATTGCACTGGAACATTCCAGAAAATGGGACATCAAAATAGATAAGGAAGAAGAAAAATGAAAGAATGGATTGATTACCGTAATCAGAGTGGGCAGGGTAGTCATCGTGGCTGTACGAGTTGCTGAATAATTCCCTCTTGCAGATTATATTTACGTATAGTGGTTTTCATCTTGTGCAATATTCAATGAAGGATTGATACTTTCAAGGGTGCTCCAAAAATTATATCTTAATTCCACAGATTGAAGGGTGGGATATTGATTAAGGATGAGGGTGGTAGTTTTAATTTTAGAGATACAGCATGGAAACAGGCCCTTTGGCCCACCAAATCCATACTACCCATCGATCACTCATTCACATAAGTTCCATGTTATCCCAATTTCTCATCCATTCCCAACAGACATGGGGCAATTTATAGAGGCCAATTAATCTACAAACCCGCACATCTTTGGGATGTGGAAGGAAACCGGGACACCAGGAGGAAACCCGTGTGATCACACGGGTAACATGCAAATTCCACAGACAGCACCCAAGGTCAGAATCTAACCTGGGTCTCTGGTGACGCAAGGCAGCAGCTCTACGAGATGTGCCAAAGTACCGCCCTATAGTTGGTTCAAACTAATTGATTAAGTTATACAGATTCAATGTAATCCTTACAGTTCAAAACATGTGCACCTTGTTAGTTTTGTTTTATCTAATCAGCACAGAATATGATGGAATATTTGAAATATTATCAAAATTAGAAAGATTTCCCAAATAATTTTCAAATGATCACTGTAAGAATGAAGGGCACTAATTTCCCAACCAATTACATCACTCATTCTTATTAACTGCATAAATCAATTGGCTACAAAACTACATTAACATTTAACATTAAATCTATTACATTCACCATAATTTGAGCATCTGATGTGATGACATCTCAGGTAGATCAACTTGGAAATATTTACTAGATTATGATTTCCTGAATCTTAGCAACGCTTTGTGCTCTGTATAGATGGAATTACCAAATTACTTTCATCATTTTTATGTTCCTTTTCTATTTCCCAAATGCTATTTATATGCAAGCCACCCAGGTTGTGACACACTGACTGCAGAATAACATGGCTCCAAATTAAAGATAATCATATTTTCATCCAACCATTGTGCTAGTGAGTGATTTTAATAAGTTTTGAGTAGAATAAACTGTCAGTGCAATTACATGCAGAGAAATTAAGAATTGGTTTCCACATTTCCTATTTAATATACTTCACATTGCATTAATTCACGGCTACACAAAATCCTAAATTGAAAGAGAGTTAAACACATATATTCTAACTCACTAATGTGAAAGCTTATGTAATTGTTCTTAATGACCACTGTTCTATCAGCAACACTGGGGAAGGAGCGACCACAAATAATTAACCGGCTTGAAAATCCTGTGCAATTGATCAGCTTAAAATACACTTTTCAAAATAAATAGTGCTGTCCTCATCTCAAATGCCACAGCCATTCTCTGACTTCTCTGAAGTGGGCGTCTGGATTAATGAATCAGCTTGCCAAACTATTTAAGTGAGTTGATCTTGCAAATCTGTCCAGGGTCAGTGCTCATCTGTAAATTGAATCTTACATCCTTTCAATGTAGACAACTGCCTTAAAATGATGCACAGTGTTCATCAGTGACCAGGTAATTAGAACCATTAGCTTACCTCATTGATCAGGAACTGAAGATGCAGCACAGCTGCACCGCTGTCATGTTGGCAGTAGCAGTCAACTCCAGGACGACCTAGTCTGATTGAACACCAGTCAAGGAATCTGCCATTGACCATTCTGATGTAAAAATGTGGATACACTTTCAGTTTATTTAGAATGTTTTCATTCATTTGTGACCAAGTACTACATTTAATTTGCATCAGGTGCCAAAGTAGATGCCAGAGTGGATGCTGGCTATGTAGAGTGCAATTTCAACCGAATGTTAAGGTCATGAATTTGCCAAGCCTTGGAATCTCTACAGATTGGATGGAAATAAACAGAACAGTAAATATGTTAAATGGTGACCTCAGATATTTGCTTAATATAACAAAAGGCTTCTCAATCCCAAAGAATGCATGCCCTCTGCCATGTCAGAAATCCAGAATGCTTTCTGCATCCTAAGCAACCGCATGAACACAAAATGTGGTCAAATAAAGAACTCAAAATTCAGGAATCAGGCCCGAGTAGCCTCTGGTATTGCAACAATACCATTAGATTCTTTAGGACTGGAAGGCAGCTGGAAGGAACACATTGAAAACCTCCTCAGCTAGGAATTTGTTAACTCCATCCCACAGCAGCTTTCCTGCAATTTAAGTATTGGCTTAAGTTTTATTGTCATATGCTGAGGTACAGTAAAACACTTAGTTCAGCATGCTATCAAAACCGATCCAATATACCATCCATTAACACAATCAAGTCAAATTTCAAGTACAATAGATAGAACAAAAGGGAAGATAAAGTAAAGACACAATGACCTACAAGTCATTGACAAGGCTGATTCCCAAAAAAAACAAGACCTTTTCCCGTCTGAAATTCTAAAGCTCAACAATAAAGAGCATTAGTCAACAAATTACAATCTCGCCATTCATGCCTGGGAAGAGGCTACCAGGGGGTTTCTGAGACACCGTATTTATGACCAACTTAGCCCAACTAAGGCAGCTACAGAGGGGTTTCCCTGTTGTGTTGTCACCAAGAAATCCAATGCTAGTCCTCTTCAACCACTTTCTTCTTGTGACTAAAAATTGAATGCATTAAAAACATAGCACATGACATGATCTTCACTATGCCTCAGCTACATAAATGCGAGAAATATTGACCAGCAGACTTGCCTATTTTCGACCTCACAAAAACTTGATCAACCAGGAGGAACTGTAGAATATTCTCCTCAAATTCAACTGAGCACAAAAACTTGTCTCCATCTTATAGTTGCTACATGACAGCATGCAAGCCAGGATTCTAACAGGTCTACACCACCTCCAGTGAATACCAGTGTCAAAGTGGCATCGATTTATTTTCACCCTATTCCACTGCAATGCTGCATTTCACTCCCATGGGAAAGATGTCTTCAGAACTATCAGAAACTGTGTGCGATTTGGAGGGGAGGCTGCAGGCATACATGCACCCACCATCATGCTGGACTTCCATAAGAACAGTGCAGTGGTCAATTCTATCAGTGCTATTATGGGAAAAGCATCTACTGAAGCTAGATTGATGAAGACGAGATCAAGTAGGTTTATCCCTAGTGTTACTTCACTCACTATCTATCAAAGATCCACTCAGCGTCTGACTGGACAGTCGTCACACAAACTGAAACTCTCCTGCTTATTTTATAGACACTACATGCCAGGATAGCTATGTTTATCCCTCACGTTAATTCACTTTCCATCTGCTGCAGCCTCAATATGACAGATGTGTCGTTCATGTCTTGGCCAGCTCAGCCAGTTCTGGTGCTTGAGAGTCACTTTTGGTGATGTGTATTGACATTTCCACCCAGAATGTATCCTTCATTATTTCAGCTCTTCTACTCACTCCCCTCAATGCGCCAGCAGAATTGGTGTAGCTGTTTTCCCAGTGACATTGGAAGCACCCAGGGGATGTGGGGGAGCCTGGAGCATCAACTGAATTGGTGTAGCTGTTTTCCCAGTTTCTGAACTGTTTTGAACATTTGATGGCAACATTTACAGCATTTGTGTAGCGTGTCCTGGTTGATGTAAACTGTTCCATATGGTTTTATTCTAATCAATACAATTGAATATTTTGCAGATTTATTTCAGAGAGATGAAAAGATCAACCATGAAGCCTCCTATCCTACCCTTCCAATCAGAGGACAACTCTTCTCAGCCTTCCTACCTATCAAAGCTGTCCACTTGGCTTGCAATATAGATGGTTGGACCAGAAAATGCAGTTGTGGCTTTTCTTATGATTGGCAGGTAACGCCATTATAAAATTGACCTTGTTAAATTCTTCAACTAATTTGACCCTTCCCGTTCATAAATATGGAGATTACTTTATCAATATTTCCCCAAGTTACACACATAAAATATGCAATTCAGCTAATTTACACAATTACCAAAAAGTGAATAAAACGGAAATGGAAACTACAAAAATCTAATTTATGACAAGTTGAAAATTATACAGATTAACCAATAAAATATATGATTAAACTCTAACCAGTGTTATTACATGAAGAGCGGGTATGGTGCCTGTAGTTAAAAGATTATTAATTCCAACTGCAAAGCTAAAATCATTTTCATAATACATTTATGAAAACATCCAGCAATATTCAGCATGTCAAATATCTATTCTACATTTATTCTTCCTAGAATTTAATTATAATTTAATCAAGCTCAATAATTTTTCTCCTTTGGTACTACCTGTTCTCTTTCAAAACTATTTCCCTAACCTCTGATATTTTTGAAGACAAATCGAGAGAGGCCATTGAAGGATAAGGTTATGTAACTTGACAGGATAAAATTATTAACAGAATAATATTTTCAGAATTCTGAGAAGCTAATTTATACACTAAAACTAAATAGCTATTTAACATTTCAAAGGTATGAAAACTGTGTCAGTTTTATCTTCAATACAAGGTTAGTCAAGCATGTGATGTTGTACGTGTTGCTTTATAGATGGAGGGGGAGGGGGGGGGGGAAATGATGACTGTGTGAAGGTACTGACACAGTGTAGATGGACATTGGACAACTCAATGGAAATAGCAGCTGGTTCCGAGAAAAAAAAACTGTTGCCAGTTCATTGTTGGTTTTTCATTATTGAAGTCAAAATTAACCCTATGCCAATTAACAAAAAAAATGTAGTCAACATATAAAACAAGATAGAGGGTGGAGGTAATGTGACCAAACCTTCTCAGATGAAATTCAGCTCTAAATTGAAGTCATACATTTGGTCTATTTTTGCTCTCAACATAAATTCTTAAAGGTTCAGAAGTGGAAATATCTCATTCAAACATTTCATGTCATATTTATACTTTCCAAGAAGAAATGCAATGATCTCAGATGCAATAAAGTACAGCTGACAGCGTCATCGCTGTTCCCTCATGTCCTTATGATAGTATAAATTAAAAATTATTGGTATATTTAAAAATGGCAATGCAATTAGAAGTAGAAAGTAATTGTGAAAATCTGTAGCTTAGTTTGTGATTAGTATATCTCCATACTTTCCACATAAGTTTGCACTGCTGTCCGCCTTGTTTTTTGATCATTGTTCACCAAGAGCTCGAGAAAATCAGATGCTGACTGAGCTCCAGCCACTTGCTTTTTACTCAGGATTCCAGCATCTGCAGCCTCTTGCGTCTGCATTGGTGATCAATACTATTTTCAATTAACATTTAATGTTTGAAAATGTACCTTTAAGGTTCATTGTGAGCATATATGAATGTTTTTGTAACCCATTAAGGAATGCACTAGAAATTGAATAGAAAGCTAATCATGTCTACTCTGGTAAGAAACTTTCCCATTTACAAATAAAATGCAGGAAAATTTGCTCCTCATTGTGTACAGACAGAAAGAGGAAACTGAAGTACAAAAAGAACAGCCGATGCTGCTTTTCAAATACAAACAAAATAAACAGTGCTGGAGTAACTCAGTGGATCAGGCAGCATCTCTGGAGACATGGATAAGTGACATTTTGGGTCAGGATCCTTCAGTTTGCAATGTCACCTATCCATGTTCTCCAGGGATGCTGTATGACCCACTGAGATACTCCAGCACTTTGTTTTTTTTAATCTAGGTAATTAATTACTTGGTAATTAATTTGGTCCCAAGCCCTTGCACTTACTGACCAAAACTCCAAAAGTATGCCAGCATGCAATCCGTTCCCTCCCCCAATAATAGAAGTTTAATTTTCACCGATCACCAACTTAACAGGACATAATATTTATGAATGGAAATCAATTCTCAAAGGCTCATTCATACCTCACAAGATATTTATATTCCATCCTAGTTTTACAAAACAATTGCTGCTCAATTCAACTGATTATTCCAAAACCTAGTTTGTATCGGATGGCATGTTATCTCATACTATTTAATTCATTTCTTCCACAATTATGTAAAATAAGTATTACCTATGCATTATGTCAAAAATGCCACATTTTGAAATTCAGAAAAAGTGTTTACATAATGAATTTATTAATTTTGGCATTTTCAATTTCCCTCACGTGTGTTTTTTTCAGAGAATGCCAAGAGGGAAATGTTGATTGAGTTGAAGTGAAGGGAAAATGACAAAACAGTAATTTTATTTTGTTAAAGACAATGGGTCAGGCCTTGTGACAAACTACAACCCTTTCTCCACTTCTGTGCTACCACATTTGGGATTCCCTCACAAACAAGAAAGTACTCAACTTGTGGGATGCTCATCACTGGCGGTTTCTCAATAACAAGGCTATTAGACTCTGTGGAGTCCAGCAGCAGAGAGAGTAAACTTGCAGAAATCTTCAGCATTGAGAATGGGGAAATTGACCACTGATGGAGAGAAGAGGCTGCAAGAGACATATATATGTTTACGGTTCTTGCGTTAAATGTTTTAGTTGTTTTTTGAAATAACTGAAGATAAAGTAAGATAATCAAAATGTTGATAGCTGATAATATTTGATTGTTTCTTAACATCACTGAACATCAAACACAATCAGGAATATTCCTTGTTTTTATTATTTTACGCTAGGCAAGTCAGATCCAAAGTTTATATTAACTGTTTCCACCCACGTGTCAATTAGATTCTTCACAGCTGTAGTGCCTTTCTGACCAAGACAACAATGTTCAATCCACAAAAGGTAACCATGTAAGCAAGTTCTCGTCACGCATGTTTGCATGTTTAACAGTATTTTAATCCTGAATGGAATATTGACAATCCTTAATAAAATATTCAAAAATTAAATTATTGCCTTTTTGTAGCTATAGTCCTTATATTATTGCTGTTATATGGTTGTCTCAGACATATCCTTCCTTAAAGGGCCTGTCCCACGAGCATGCGACTGCATGCAGCAAGCGTGACCAAACTGGAAGCGGGGGCCGCGCAGAGGTCGTGTGATCCCGTATGAGTTGACGTGAAGTTGACGTGAAGTTCGAGCGAAGTCCGCGGGAAGTTCGCACTAGGCGTACGCCGTCAAGACGCTGCTTGCGGTGTTGAGACGGTGCGTACAGCCTCAATGTGGCTGCGGGCTGGCAGGCCGTTGTCACGCGGAATTTTTGAACAGTGTCAGTTTTTTGAAGCCCCGCGCGATGTCGGGACCACAACTCCATACAGCTCCGGCGATCGAAGTGGGACCGGCCCCGCGAGGCCGTACGGCTCAAGCGACCACGTTAGGTCGCGCTTGCCGCATGCAGTCGCATGCTCGTGGTACAGGCCCTTAAGCCATTTGCAATTCTCATGTGGCCTTGCTAAAGAAAGCCCGATATGTGGCTCAATTGATTTGAAAGCATTAAACAATAGGCTAGATTGTGCTGCAGAAGGAACCCACTGGCTTTCCGATGTCTGAAACATGCATGGCCTCACTATATCTCCAGTAAGTTTAAAATTTTAGATGAGTCTTGAAATTAGACTTCTGGTTGTATTTCAGTTCTGAAGCAAGTAAACACAATCATAACTTATTGCTTTATAAATAAAAATTGTTAACAATTAACACACCTTTTCCTTCTGTCTTAATCTGATTAAATTACGACACATCTATGATGTATTATAATAATCACAATTTTTTAAAGATTTAAGTTAACATGTGTTGAAAGCAGGCTGGCAGCTGGACAAGCAGTGAGAAGCTTTCAAATGTATAATCATCAATGATAATTAACCTTCACAGAATTTTGGTTTCTGCGCTGAAGCCAGTGTATGTTTTCATACAATGTGTGGCGGGAATTCGCAGGAGTCCAGCCAAAAACTAGTCGGACATGAGTTGTGTGCACTAGACGTGTTTATTCTCTCAGAACCAGAGACACCGAACCAGACGGGACTCCGCAAGACGCGGCCCGAACGCATAGATACAATCCCACGCCCCGGGGGCTGGCTCGGTTCGGAAGAATCTCTGGGAGTCCGGGACATCGGACGCCCGCGATGGGGAGGTTGAGCCATATAACCATATAACCAGCACGGAAAAGGGGCCCTACAAGTTTGAGCCATTTTTTTTCCCCCATGGACCTGGCTCGCCTCAGGTCCAACTGGTGGGCTCTGAGTAAAGGTTTCATATTAATAAGTCCCTTAACAGACAGCTTCACAAAGGGACTTGGTCTATCCCCTCATTTTAAAGACCTCTATGTCTAAACTCAGAAATAAAGACCTGTATTCACGCCGGCCTCCCATGTCTACTCAAATGTAGTAGGCTGTGCCGCAGTACGCGAAAGGGACCTTCATACGGGCGCTGCAAAGGCGACCTGTGGGAGTCACGACGAAGAAAAACGTACGGGCAGCCCATCAGCAGCAGTGGCACATGGGAAGGGGCCATAACGCGACGTTGGGATGGGAGACAGGGCGCCGACCCTCTCCCGCAAGCGGATCAGCACCGATGACAGGGGTTCCTGGGACCCATCAGCAGCAGGGACAAACTTCCCGGGGACGGTGAGCGGAGCACCATACTCCGCGGAGGCCGATGACAGATCCTCCTTGGGGGCCGACCGAATCCCCAACAGGACCCACGGCAATTCGTCCATCCACCCAGGGCCTGTGAGATGAGCCTTCAGGCCGGCCTTCAGACAGCGGTGGAACCTCTCCACCAACCCATTTGACTGGGGATGGTACGCCATCACGTGGCGGAGCTGCGTCCCCAACAGGTGGACCACAGTTCAGACGTGAACTGGGAGCCCCGGTCGGACGTGATGTGAAGTGGAACCCCAAAACGGGCAATCCAGGCTGCACACGACTGCGTTGAAGTGTCCGTGAGCGGGATGACCTCCGGTCACCACGTAAAACGGTCGACCACTGTAGGTAGATGTGAAACACCCTGGGACAGAGGCAGCCGCCCCACGATGTCCACGTGTATGTGATCGAACCGCCGGCGTGGGACTGCGAAGTCTTGAACGGGCGCCCGGACGTGTCGATGTGCCTTTGATGTCTAGCATGGGATGCACGCCCGGGCCAAGCAAGCGACCTGCTTCCGAAGTCCGTGCCACATAAACCTTGCAGCCACCATAGCGACCGTGGCTCGGATGGATGGGTGGAATAGCTCATGGATCACCTCAAAGACGCGACGGCGCAGGCCGCCGGAACAATAGGCCTCGGCTGACCCATAGATACGTCACAGAGGATGGAACCCGAGGAACCCAACGGCATGTCCTCAAGCACCAAGCCAGAGATCGCGGTGCGGTACGCCGGCATCTCATCGTCTGCCAGCTGAGCCGCCACCAAGGCGGAGTAATCTATTCCCGAGGCCGGATTAAGCATGGCTGCAATTGCCGGACGGGACAAAGTATCCGCCACAAGGTTGCATTTCCCAGCGATGTGCCAGACGTCCGTTGTATACTCCAAAATGGCCGCCATCTGGCGCTGTTGACGGGCGGACCAAGGGTCCGAAACCTTTGCGAAAGCAAACATGAGGGGCTAGTGGTCCGTGAAGGTTATGAAGGAATGGTCCTCGAGGGAGTACCGGAAGTGCCGCAGCTCTCAGGTGATGGCTAACGAAGGCAAGAGGCCGCCAATGGCTGTTTACGGACTGTTCCAAAACACCGCCGACCGCAGTGTCCGAGGCATCCACAGTAAGGGCTGCGGGGGCGTCGGCCGATGGGTGCACGAGCATAGTCGCCCGAGTTAAGGCCTCCTTCGTCCCTTCAAGCGCCGTCATGGCGACTGCACCCCACTGCATCTCCCGTTGCTTGCCAGTCAGCAACTGGAAAAGCGGCCGCAAAAGTTTGTCAGCCAACGGAACGAATCGGTGGTAAAATGTGACCATCCCTACGAACTCCCGGAGACCACATACCATAGCAGGCCGCGGGAACTGGCCGATTGCCTCAACCCTGTCCGGAAGATGCACTGCTCCTGGTAAGGAATGACCCGACCGGTCGTCTGCTGATTAAGGGCGCTTACCATATAGTGATAGCGAGTCTCGTCAGCTGTAACGCCACGGATGTAAAATTGGGATTCAGCCTGTCGAAACCAAACCCCCGGCTGTGAGGTCCAAAATGTAGGTAGCTTTAGGGAGACCGTGTTGAGTCTGGCCTTGTCAGCCTCGTAAGCGGCAGCGGTGGAATGCATTTTTTAAAATTTACCTTCCAGGATTACACTCCTGGGCGCCAGGGGTCACCAATGTGGCAGGGACACACAGGAGTCCAGCCAAAAACTAGTCGGACACGAGTTGTGTGCACGAGACGCGTTTAATCTCTCCAATACAGCTCCCTAGTCTTCCTCGGACACGGGCGTTGCCCGGCCTTAAATACCAACTCAGGTACCGACCCCGTGACTAGCGCCTCCCACACCAAGACGCCGCCCTCTAGAGCCGATGGTTCGTTGTGCCCTTGGGTTGGTATCAGGTGCCGCTACACATGCACCATAAATAAAATGTCTTAATTTAATGGTTTCTGCGCTGAAGCCAGTGTACGTTTTCATACATGCACCATAAATTAATCTGTAAATAGAAAAACAGCTTCATTTGTAATACCAAAACTGTAATCTGATTTTAGTGGGAAGAAAGGTAGTTATTATCTTCTCTGATAAATTACAATAGATGAACTGACTATAAAGGCCTTTTAAATTACATTACAATCAATTTAATAATTTTTGTAGGTTCTGTTCACAGATACCTATATTGCGAGTTAGACTGAAGATCGGAAACGAGGGTAATAACCATCATCGTTAATTTGGATAACAATTCTCAAGTTCTCAATCTGATGTACAACAGAGTAATGTAGATACACAAAAATGCTAGAGAAACTCAGCAGGTGCAGCAGCATCTATGGAGCGAAGGAAATAGGCAACGTTTCGGGCCAAAACCCTTCTTCAGACGCAATGTAGGTGGTGTAATTGTAACAACAATAAAGCAACTTTACCTTTCAAACAAGCTACCAGCAAAAGTTGGATGAGGTATGAAGGAAAATCAAGCTGCTGCATAGGTAGACAGAGACAAGAAACCATCTGACAGTTGATAGATCTGGAGTTCCTTAGACTTGAGCAGCCAGCAGTACCTTGGGCTGAGGACTGTATTAAGGGGAACCATGGTCATTTTGCCAAAGAGAGGGGTTGATTAATCAGAAGCCCCAAGTACTTGGGAAATAGAGCAGGTGAGATCCAAAGCTGGGACAAAACAATCCTGCAGAGAGGATACAAGTTCAAATTCAAGTGTATTTGTCACATGCACCATAAGGTGCAGTGAAATGTAATGTACCATGCAGCGGTACAATTAAAAAATGACATAATACACAACATAATGCAACACAGACATCCACCAAAGCATTCAGACAATCCTCCTCCCGTTCACCCGTGGACGGGGACCTGACCCTGCCGCTACGGTCGGCCCGATGTTCAAGCCAGGATGGTCGGAACGTCGACGTCGGGGCAGGTCTAGCAAACCCCGCGGCCTGGAGCTCCCAATCGGCCACCTGCTTAACAGAGATCGCGGCTTCCAGATGTTGTAGGCCACAGGCCGGCAGTCGGAGCTCTTCTCCGGAGACCCCTGGCGAGGGATTGCCTGCTCCACGATGAAAGGTTCGCTCCATGCCTGCCACCAGAAGTTGCACAGACCGAGGCTCCAAGATGTTGTAGGCCGCAGGCCAGCGGTCGGAGTGCTTCTCCAGCGACCACCAGCTAGGGGGTCCGCGAGGTTACTCCGGATCTACTCCGCCGCTAAATCTCTGGGTCCGCGATGTTAAAGTCCTGACTGCACCGCCGCTGAAGCTCTGGGCCAGACTCCAGGAAAGCCTGCACTAAACATACTAAAAATAGGTATGTTACAAAACTTACCTTCAGCGGCGCTGCAATTCCGCCACTGGCCGTGTGCGCGATTTTGGCGCGTTTGAGGGGGGGGGGGGGGGGGTGGGGTAAAAACACGGTTTTTTCCCCGACCTAGTCCCGAATCATATTTGTTGGAGTGCAAGATGTTGCTAAAGAATCGTTCCTACGGCCGTTCTGTGTGTTTTTTTAAAAAATTCACCCGACAAGTTAATCGCTGGAATGATTTTAAAATCAGCTTCTGAAGCCGTCAATGCCGAAAACGGGGACGGATTTTATGGAGAACCAGGTAAAAGAAAGTAATTTATTTTTATATAAAAGTGTTTCTTAAGATGTATTTAATTCACATTTTAAGTTGCGAAACGGTGATTTTCGCCCCCGAAGAACCGGCAGCGTATTTGCTGCCGATATGGGGGACTAAATTCACCGCATCCTGAACGTTCCAAATGGTCCCGTTCCAGAAAATCCCACTCGCAAGCCAATTTAAATGGCCATTAATTTACAGGTATTAAACATTAAATTCCTTCCATTTGGCCTATAAACCCATGACAAGGAGATTTAAAAATTATGTTATATTCTGAATTATTCTGTGAATGTTATTTGGACACTTAGGCTATTTAAAAATGTTAATCTATTCTTAAGAAATGGATAGATGTTTAGATCTAGTAATTGAATTTTGTAATTAGCTGCAATTAGGTAACTAACTAATTATATGCTTTAATTTCAAGTCATCCAAGTAAGATTATTTCATATTTGATTCAGAATGCTTCAATCTACAATAACTGATCATTTCTTTCAGTTCTCTTAAATTTTAAGAAAGTTATCAGCTTTTATATGTTCTCGATCACAGCTTTTGTGTTAAGTCAATGAAAAAGCAATAGGGAACAAGATGCCAATTTCCGAGTATGAAAATGGCCATACCTTTTTTAATACTGAAGATATGAAAGTGAATTAGGTGTCAAACTAAACTTCTTTTTATGCTTTACCTGATATGATAAATTAAAGACTTGATTTTTAAAATCTCAAAATTTTGTAACATTGCTACTAAAAAAAAAGTTGAAACAACGAACCCGCTGCAGACGAGTCAGCCGACTCGCAGCGTTACCGCTCGCAGCGCCACCGCAACCAGGCTTCAGACACCTATTTGTATAATTTAAGAGTCTTAATGCCTGCATTGGATGTCGGAAAGGATTCCTTTAGTTTCTCTTAATTTTATGAAAACATCCAGCATAAATATGCATATGCATTTTAGACAATAACAAGTTGGTCTCCATTCGTCGTTTTTTTGGAATCATATGGTGCAACACAATTGTAAAAAAATAACTGTTTCAGGACTGGACGAGGGTTGGTCAAGATTATAAATAATGAACTCCTTTTCTTTTTTATTTTATTTTCTCTTCTCTATTTTCTCTCTCAACTTTCTTCATTTACTCGTTTTCTTTCTTCACACACTATATATTTCACATCTTTCTATCCTTTACTATCCAACTTCTTTTTCTTATTCTAATCTTTTTTCAATGTAACAAAAAAAAAAAGTTGTACATAAAATGTATTATGAAAATATATATTAGGCACTTTGGTGCCATATGACTGTACTTACTTCTAATAAAATAAAATATTTAAAAAAAAGACAATATGTGCAGGAGTAGGCCATTCGGCCCTTCGAGCCAGCACCGCCATTCAATGTGATCATGGTGATCATCCCCAATCAGTACCCTGTCCCTGCCTTCTCCCCATATCCCGACTCCACTACCTTTAAGAGCTCTATCTAGCTCTCTCTTGAAAGCATCCAGAGAACCCGCCTTCATCGCCCTCTGAGGCAGAGAATTCCACAGACTCACCACTCTCTGTGGGAAAAACTGTTTCCTTGTTTCCGTTCTAAATGGCTTCCCCTTATTCTTAAACTGTGGCCCCTTGTTCTAGACACCCCCAACATCAGGAACATTGTTCCTGCCTCTAGTGTGTCCAAACCCTTAACAATCTTATATGTTTCAATGAGATACCCTCTCATCCTTCTAAACTCCAGAGTGTACAAGCCCAGCTGCTCCATTCTTTCAGCATATGACAGTCCCGCCATCCCGGGAATTAACCATGTTTCTTATTTTGGGGACCTGGGGTCTAATAACTGTAAGGTATGCACTGTGCAATGCAAGGGTCAAAACAATGAATTATACTAAATATCTTTATTCAATTCTGACAAGTTTTCAGTTACATTAATGTACTTCCTAAATTCTCAAATGAAAATGGTCTGGTTTTTTTTCAGTTCTTTAGATTGACTCAAAATGTTCCAGATTTGTTTGCCAAGTATTATGACACAAGAATCACCATTGCAATTTCAAATACACAGCAGCAAATCTGCCAAGTGTAGTACGCTTGCAAACCATTCATTATGTAGGTTCCTATGAATATTTTACTGAATAACATTCCTCCTTCAAAAAGCCTCCTTTTAAATATTATCTCATATTTATGGCATGTTTATAGGTATGGTATGTAATACCTGCCACAATTGGCCACACCACAATCAGTGCATTTGGTACAGCTCTCATTTTTGCTCCTTGCCGTTCATGGGAGATGAACTTGAATATATTAGGCAGACAAATGGCTGAGCTCTCCAAATCATTGATACATTAAGCCCTTCAATGTAACTAACACACTTTTCCAGGGCCAATCTCAGCTGCAAGCAGAACCCCATGCTTTTTAAGCGAAACCACCTTCTTTAAACCTCTCCCATCATCTCCACATTCTGATAAGGCCCCTAAATGTCAGGTCACACTGCTGCCCACCAATGTTAGATCCTCCATCCATTATTTCATGACATTTGGTCCTTGAGTAACAAGAAAAGGGAGAGATGGGAAGAGAGAACTGCAAGAAAGTGATCCTTAACATGTCTCTTCCTTCTTTCTCTTCTGCTCCCAACTCCCTTCTCCAATCCCTCCACTCTCACTCTCTTCTCCTCCATGCCCTCCCAAACACAGGGCAGGTCTACACACTTAGCTCCTCATTCTTCCCAAGGTTCCAAGGTTATTTATTGGTCACATACACCAGAGGTCACATACATCACTGAAATGCTTATTGCCAATGCAGCACATAAAAAGAGAACACAAACATAACAATAATAAAGAGATTTAAACATAAAAAACATCCCCCCACAATGGTTCCCATTATGAGGGAAGGCACAAAGTCCAGTCCCCATCTCATGTCCACCCATAGTCGGGCTTATTATGGCCTCCGCAGTCGCCTTTACGGAGGCCTGATGTTCCAGGTGATGGTGCTCCAGCGTCGGGAGAATCCTCTCAGCGGCATGGGACACCAGGAACGGCCGCTTCCTTACCGGAGACCATGGCTTCCGAAGCCGGCAGGCTGCGCTGGATGGAGCTCCACCACTGGCGATCTCGACGAGAGATCCCAGGCTCCCGATGTAAAGTTCAGCGCCGCCGCCCGCGGCTGGCCGCTCCACAGAACCGCAGCTCTGCGATGTTTTTCTCTGCAGTCTCAGCTCACTGGAGATCCAGCGCTGCGACCCGGGCAAGGCATCGCCCGCTCTGATCCAGTGCTGTGCCGCCGCCGAAGCCGAGGTTCTGGCCGGTCCCGACAGGAAACGCCGCTCCAGGCCCGCGAGGACAGGTCGAAGATGCTGCCCGGAGAAAAACCGCCTCTCCGACCAGGTAGGTACCCTGAAAAGTAGCTTCCCCCTTCCCAAAAAAGACTAGAACTCAAAAATCAAAACACTAAACTCGCTAAAAATAAAAAAAAGAGTGAAAAAACGGACAGCTGCAGGCTGAGCAGCCATACCATACAGGACGGCGCCCCCAAGCATTATTCAAGTCAGAATATGTATTATTTGCAAGCTTTCGGATGAATTTAATCAAGCTAAATGACAGCAGTCCACGAGGCAAAGAAAATCATGGGTACATAACATTGGTGAATTTATGGAATGTAGAGTTCAGAATGTTTGAAGGCTGGTGGAGCTGAAAGAACAAGTGGCAATTCACTGTGGAATTTGAATATAATGATAATGTTAAAAGATCTAACCATATATTAAGGCAAAAACATTTCTGTTAAATCATTTAAAATTAAGAACATAAATGTTTTATTAGCTCTGGATCAATCAGAAAGTGACTGCTTCCATTTTCAACAGTGATTTTAATTGGATAATTGAACACAATTTAAAAAATATCATTCAACATTATGAAAACTAATAGTCAACATTTTATTTTGCTCTACCGACCGTACTTACAGTCTCTTTCTCTCACCCTCGTTTCCATGCCCTCCCAAACACACAAGTATGATTGCACTCATGTGTGAAGTATAGTCTGTGAAGTATAGTATACAAAGAGTTTTTCACTGTTACATGCGACAATAACAAACCAATACCAACAAAGATTAGTCCTCATCTTGCACTACCTGAACCATTGCCTCTGCTGAAACCCAATGATCTATCCTTGTACTCTCCCATTCCACTATTGTATCTTATTGTGGAGCAACATCGTCCAGTTAATGGGAAGGCTGAAGCCATTACCTTCACCACCCAAGGTAAGCTGTTGGTGAGCCAAAGCAATCTTGCCCTCAACATGGCAACCATCTGAAATGAACTGGACTATTCACAATCTGTGCCTTCGTGGCCTCTGTGATTAACTATGCTGACCTATTCCGTATCTTCATTCACCATAAATATCATTCAAAGCTTTGCTGTCACTGGCAATATTTGTACCAACTCTTATCATCAATCAATCTGTACTTACTGACTGTAATGGTTCTTAGTTAACCAGTTCCTTGATTTTGAGGTTCATATTCATTTCAAATCACTCATGTCATTTTCCCTATATATTCCTATTATTGTCTCTATCCCCAAGGTATTTTTCCCCAATCCCCATATCTAAAGCCAAACGCTTAATTAAATTGCTCTAGTATTGACAGCTATTTCTTCAGCTGTCAAGGTCCCGAACTGCGAAAATCACTCCTCTTCTTTCCTCATTTTATAAAATTCCTACCCGTCTCAGCATTCCTTTAACTGTCCCTTTAAGACAATGTGAAGTAAAAACAGAAGTCACCATTCAGTCCCCTAACCCTGCTCCAGAACTTAATTCATGGCTGATCTGACAAGCCTCATTTGTTTTAGTTTCCCAAAAACTCAAAATTCCCTTACTAGTTAAAAGTATCTCTCAGCCTTAAACACACAAGGGCTCGCTCGGCTTTTCCAGCTCTCTATAATAGAGTAACAAACATCTAAGAGAAGAAATTCTTCCTCAAGACGTTAGTGCACACTGTCTCAATCTAAAACCACGCCCTTTAGTTATGAACTCTCCCACAAGAGTTAATATCCTCTCACCATTTATCCTGTCTAACCCCTAATCCCTACTGCTCATCTATGAACCTTCTACAGGGGCACAATCGAAAGCATAATGACCTATGGCATCACTTCCTGGTTCGGGAGCTGCAAGGCTTACGAACAATATCAACTCAACAGGATGGTGAAGACCGCCAGCAGGATCATTGGTGCCCCACTCCCTTTCCTGTTGGAGATATACAAGAAGTGGAGCATCAGTAGAGCCATCTCCATCCGGAAGTGGTGGCGCTGTGAAACTGCTGCGGCTCGCCTGCAGTCTGTCTGTTTTACTTTTTTGTGTTGTTTTGTTTGTCTAGTTCAGTTAAATTTTTGGTTATTAGGTGGTGTTATGTGTGGGGGGGGGGGGGGGGGGGGGGAGGAGGGTGAAACAGGGCTTTCTGTCTCTCCCTTTGGGGGAATGCGACTTTTTGTCATATCCCCCTTCTCTTCCCCCGCCTGAGCTGAGGCCCAATGGCGGAGCTGGTGGCCTCCAACCTGCGACCGACCTCGAGGCTCCGGAGGTAGAGCCAGCCAGGCTGGCCGTCTTCGAGCTGCGGCGACGTTCGGGCAGCGGCACGACTCGGCGCTCCGGTGAGGGCGGAGGGCGGACACTCCCGTGAGGGCGGCCTGGCTCCCGGCTGGAAGGCGCTCCCATGAGGGCGGCCTGGCTCCCGGCTGGAAGGTGCTCTCGTGTGGGCGGACCGGCTCCCGGCTCCCGGCTGGAAGGTGCTCCCATGGGGGCAGCCCGGTGCAGGGCTGAGACGCTGCCGTGTGGGCGGCCCGGTGCGGGGCGGAGATGGTGCTCCGGTGGCTGAGGCGGCGTTCTGGCGGCAGCGACCTAAATCCGTGGTTCGGCCACGGGCCAGTGGACGACATCATCGGGAGCTCGCAGGTCACAGGCGGGTGCCTGTTTACCGGAGCTCCCGTGGCAACAACTGCGTCCGCTGGACTGGAGGGCGGCAGCTTCGACCACCCCCGGGCCGCGGAGCTTGAACCGCGGGACTGACTTACCATCGCTCGGTGGGGTATCGCCTCAGCGCAGAGGGAGAAGAGGAGGGAAGAGACAGTAACTCTAAGACTTTTGCCTCCATCACAGTGAGGAGGTGCTTGTTGAACTCACTGTGGTGGATGTTAATTTGTGTTTATTGTGTGTTGTTATTATTACATGTATGGCTGCAGGCAACAACATTTCGTTCAGACCGAAAGGTCTGAATGACAAATAAAGGATTCAATTCAAAAATTCAATCATCCAGGACCCCTACCACCCATCACACCACATCTTCTCTATTCTGCCATCTGGGAAGAGGTACAGGAGCATCAGCTGCAAAACCAGCAGGATGCTCCACAGCTTCTTCCCACAGGCAATAAGACTGATTAACGGACTTTGTCCCCTCCCCAAATATCGCTCACCAACACATTCAACCTCGTCCATACTTTGACAGTTAGGCACCTGTCAAAGTAAAGCCACTGTAAAGCCACTGTCGGTCTGAATGCCTGTTTTTATTCTACTGTAAATTTTAGGCCTCCTTTCTATTTTTAGACATGGTAATTTTAATTTGTTTTTAAAGCTCTATGTATTCATCCTTTTTTATTAACTACACTGAATGGAAACTGATCGAGCAACGTTTTTTCGTTTCCTCTGTGTATGCGAGTACTCAGTGAAAATGATATTAAAGAAATACTGAATACTGAATATGAATAATATGCTTCAAATAGATCACATTATTTTTCTAAATTCCAATGATTCCCAATCTGATCAAACTTGGGGATCTTCTTACTGAACCTTCAGGGAACTGCCTACAATTACATAATTTTAATGATTCTTTAAATAGGGGGACCAAAACCATTTATTACTCTAGATGTGATCTGACTGGTGCCTTGTATAGTTGTAGTATGCTGCAACACTCCATTAGCCTTCCCGAATACCTGCTGTATTTGTAAAGTAGCACTCATGCACAAGCATTCCAAAATCCCTTTGTGCTGCAGTTTTGCAATTTTTCTCAATTTAAAGAATATTGTTTCATTTTTCTTCCTTCCAAAGTGAACAACTTCACATTTGTACTCCATTTGACATATTTATGTTCACTCACTTAACCTATCGATCTCTCTGTAAAGTATTTATTTTGTAACCCTTTTATTTATTTTTTCCCTGTAAATTTGGCTACCGTGTATTCACTTCTTTCCTTCAAGTCACTTACATATTCAGTAAACCCTCGCAAGTACAGACCTCTATGTAACGGATATTGGTTTTGGCGGACAGACCAAGGCGTCTGCACATGGGGGTGGTTGGTGGCGGCGTGTAGCACAGCATTTGGCAGTGGAAAGGCAGTCACGGTGTTGGACTCAGCGTGCGCCATTGCACCTGCGTGTTCCTCCATCATCTGGTAACTGCGCAGCCAGGTTACCAAATGAACTGGCAGCACATGGTATGCTTCTGGCTGCAGGAGCGGAGAAAACAAGCAGCATGAAGACGGCGTGAGTACCGGACCCATCCCCAACGCACTGGTTTCTCACCCGGCTAATGCTTACCCCCCTCACTGGGTTATAATAGACAATCGGCAATCCTGGACACCACACCCCCCCCCCCCCTCCCTCCGTGGTCCCTTTTTGCGAGGGTTTACTGCACAGCGAAAAGTAACACAGGCACCAACTGTAACTACAATCATCAGAGATTACCATTTTTAACATTCCCACACACAACTTTCAACCTCTTAGCCAATCCTACAACCATGCCAATATATTTTCTCAACACGTTGTTTTAAAGAAAGAGCTGCAGATGCTAGAAAATCGAAGGTACACAAAAATGCTGGAGAAACTCAGCGGGTGCAGCAGCATCTATGGAGCGAAGGAGATAGGCAACGTTTCGGGCCGAAACCCTGCTTCAGACTGATAGGGGGTGGGGTTAGGTGGGGACAAGAAAGGAAAAAGGAGGAGGAGGAGCCCGAGGGCTGAGGGAGAGGTAGGAAGGGGAGGAGACAGCAAGGGTTAACGGAATTTTGAGAATTCAATGTTCATGCCACCAGGATGCAGACTACCCAAGGTGAGGTGCTGTTCCTTCAATTTCCGGTGTTGCTCACTCTGGCCGTGGAGGAGGCCCAGGACAGAGAGATCGGATACGGAATGGGAGGGGGAGTTGAAGTGCTGAGCCACCAGAGGTCAGGTTGGTTAGTGCGGACCGAGCGGAGGTGTTCGGCAAAACGATCGCCAAGCCTGCGCTTGGTCTCACCGATATAGATCAGCTCAACACTGTGGGGTTGTGTTACATAAGCATTTGTGAGGGACCTTGTAAAATGTTAGAAATCCACAGCAGTACATCTACTGGTTTCTCTTTATACTTTGCTTTGATGCCTTGTCAAACAAAATCAATACATTTTTCAGCCACAATTTTGTAATCATGAAGCCATGTTGACTCATTGACTCTGCTTCATGGGATTATGATTTTTCAAAAGTGTTACTATTACTTCTTTAATCCTAATATCTTTCCACTTTAGATGTTTATGTAATCATCTATAGTTACCTGCTTTTTGCCTTCCGCCCTTTCTGAATGAGTGTTTCACATTAATAGTTTACCAATTCTTTGGTGTCTCTCTCTCTCTCTCTCCAGAATTTCAGGATATTTGAAAGATTACAACCAATGCCTAACGGAATTCTAATTCCCTAACTCATTTTAGGATACCAGGATACAAGCTATCTGGGCATTGGGACTCATCCTTTAGATCCGTTAGTTTTCCATTACCATTTTTCAATTAATGTTCATAGCAATTATTTCCACCCTTCAGTACTAATGGGATATTTGCCATATGTTTTACCACAAAGGGCTATTATTAGGATGCCACAGTGGAGCAGCTGGGGGTGCTGCTGTCTCACAGCTCCAAAGACCCGGGTTCGATCCTGACCTCGGATGCAGTCTGTGTGGAGTTTGCATTTTCCTCCTGTGACCGCGTGGAACTCCTGTTTCCTCCAGAAGTTCCAGTTTCCTCCCACATCTCAAAGATGTTTATAGGTTTGTAAGTTAATTGGCCTGTGCAAAATTGTCCCCAATGTGTAGGGAGTGGATGCGGAAGTGGGATAACTAGAACGAGTGAATGGGTTCAATGGTGGGCTGAACAGCCTGCTTCAACGCTGAATCTCTAAACTAAACGATACCCGTCTTTAGCATTTCTGCTCATTCTTTGTTCCATATGACTATTGATTGAGGTTTACCAGAATGCTGCCTGGATTCGAGGGTATTAGCTGCACGGAAAGGTTGGATTGATTTTTCTGGAGTGTGGCGGTTGAGAGGAGAGAAGTATATACAGGTGCACAACCTTTTATCCGGTGTTCCAGAAACCGAAAAACTCCGAAAACCGGCTATTTTTTCCAGGATGTCGTCTGCACGCCAAAGCTCGCGTTTGGCGCCAAACTTGACCCGAAACGACCCACGGTCAACCCAGGTCTGTACTACTGTAGCGGCTGCCTCCTCCCCGGAGACCAGGGAGACACTTAAACACCTGTAAATCATTGCTTAAATGTTAGTCAGTTAGTTTGGAGGACTTTTATGTGAAGGGGGGGGGGGGGGGGGGGGGGGAGAGATTGAAGGGGTAAACTTTAATTCTTAGTCCCCTACCTGGTCGGAGAGGCGGGGAGCGGTCAATGCCTTACCGGGTCGCCGTGCAATAAGCTCCGCAGCGCTGTGGCCGCCAACTCCCAGCTGGGGCTGCGGGCAGCGCTGGTTGTAGCTCCGACCCCGGCAACTCTGCCCGTGGCTGCGAGGCGCTCCAAATCCAGCGCCGCCCGCAACCGGACTCCCGCAGCCCCAGCTCCGCAAATGTTGGGAGTCGGCGGCGTCGCAGCGCTGGGATACCAGCGGGAAACGGGCAATGCCTTACCGGGTCGCTGTGCGGTAAGCTCCAGTGCGCTGAGGCCGCCTTCTCCCAACGTTCGCGGAGCTGGGGCTGCGGGCGTCCGGCCGCGGGCGGCGCTGGATTTGGAGCGCCTCGCAGCCAGGGGTCGAGTTGCCGGGGTCGGAGCTACAACCAGCGCCGCCCGCGGCCGGACGGAGCCCCCAGCTCCGCGATGTTGGGAGTCGCCGACCAGGTAGGGGACTAAGAATTAAAGTTTTACCCCTTCACCCACCCACCCCACCACCACCACATAAAATCCCTCCAAACTAACTGACTAACATTTATGCAATGATTTGCAATGATTTTCCGGGGAGGAGGCAGTCGCTCCAGACTTTTCAAGCCGCCCGCGCTACCTACCTAATTTACGCTAAAAATCTTCCATTCGGAAATCCGAAAATGTCCGAAATCCGACAAGTGTCTGGTCCCAAGGCTTTCGGATAAAAGGTTGTGCACCTGTACATGTTTTGAGAGGTATAGGTAGGATGGACAATCAGAACCGTTTTGCCAGTGTGGAAATGTCAAGGACTTGAGGGCATAGCTTTAAGGTGAGGGGGGAGACATTTAAAGGAGAAACAAGCTTTTTTTTTTTAATACACAGATGGTGATGGGTGCCTGGAACACACTGCCAGGGGTGCGGATAGAGGCAGATACAATAGTGGCATTTAAGAGGCTTTTAGATAGACACATAGATATGCAGAGAATGGATCATATGCAGGAAGAGGAGATTAATTCATGCGTCAAAGGGCCTGTTCTTGTTCTGTACTGTTCAATGCTTTGCATTAATCTCATTCTTTAAGAAAGTAAATCACAAATCCCCCAAAATGGAATAGATACTCACTTGTACAAATAAGTAAAGTTTTAAAACAAGACTATTGCAAGACAACCGTTAAAAGTTAAGTCAAAATCTGCATTGGCTAAACAAGACATAACACAAATGATAGAACGATGAGACACAAAGAAATACAGATTGGAAAAATCCCTACACACCATTTTCTACCATAATGTGGCACCCCGATTTTTAAATAAATACACATTTCTTGAAATATTTACTACATTTTCTTCAAAAATACATTTCATTCATCTCTCTGTTCATTAGGCCTCTATATTGTTCCACATTACAACCAAGATTTGGCACATATTCCTTTTCAGTCTGTTATTTTGCAGTTTTGCGCAGTAAAATATCAATACGCTACGAATACGTGATCTCAATGTTTTAATGTGCCTGAATCATGATCTGATCTAAGATGCTCCACCAGATACTTCTGCATTAAATAAGCAGCATTTTTTGCAAGATGAAACAAATGAAAACATTTTTACCAATGCATGATTGTACATTAATTCTGCAAGCTACAAAGGCATTTCAACCTTACAAAAGATGGAAAGTATGTCATGAATTGTACAGATAGAAACAATAGAACGAGAAATAGATATTTTAAATATGGTATTTTTGACCCCAAGAGATGATCACACATTACAGTGCATTCAGAAAGTATTCAGACCCCTTCACTGTTTCCACATTTTGTTACGTTACAGCCTTATTCTAAAATGGATTAAAATCTTTTTTTTTTTAAATCATCAATCTACACACAATAACCCATAATAAAAGTGAAAACAGGTGTTTAGAAATTTTTGCAAAGCAATTAAAAATAAATAACTGAAATATCACATTTACATAGGTATTCAGATCCTTTACTCAGTACTTTGTTGAGGCACCTTTGTCAGCGATTACAGCCTCACGTCTTATTGGGTATGACGCTACAAGCTTGGCATACCTGTATTTGGGTAATTTCTCCCATTCTGTAGATCCTCTCAAGCTCTGTCAGGTTGGATGGCGAGCGTCGATGCACAGCTATTTTCAGGTCCCTACAGAGATGTTCGATCAGGTTCAAGTCCGGGCTCTGGCTGGGCCACTCAAGGACATTCACAGACTTGTCACAAAGCCATTCCTGCATTGTCTTGGCTGTGTGCTTAGGGTCGTTGTCCTGTTAGAAGGTGAACCTCTGGAGCAGGTTTTCATCGAGGATCTCTCCGTACTTTGCTCAGTTCATCTTTCCCTCGATCCTGACTAGTCTCACAGTTCCTGCCACTGAAAAACATCCCCACAGCATGATGCTGCCACCACCATGCTTCACCATAGGTATGGTATTGGCCAGGTGATGAGCGGTGCCTGGTTTCCTCCAGACATGACGCTTGGCATTCAGGCCAAAGAGTTCAATCTGCAACTCCGGGTATTTGAAGTGGCTGCT
This sequence comes from Leucoraja erinaceus, assembly GCF_028641065.1. Classification (NCBI taxonomy): domain Eukaryota; kingdom Metazoa; phylum Chordata; class Chondrichthyes; order Rajiformes; family Rajidae; genus Leucoraja; species Leucoraja erinaceus. The sequence continues at coordinate 3,097,247 of NC_073389.1, read as the reverse complement.
GCTCATATTATGCTAGCCTTTTTGCCCCATAATCCTGATCCCCGAGAAGGGGGGGGGGGGGGAAGAGGGGGGCAATTGATTGGAAGAGCACCTCTTTGGCATTCATAGGTTGCCCTTCCCATGTCCAGGCAGTGGCTGAACTATTTTCTGTCCCAGTGTTTCTCTTAAGAGGATGTGGTAATGTTTAGCCTGTGTCTGTGGAGAGGGGGCTCACTGTGTTGGCTGGCTCACTGGAGACCCCTGGGACTGGTGGGCACTGCAGAGTTTGGCGTGCATTCTAAACAGCAAGGATCACAATTTAATCTAAAATTGTTAAAGCATTGTAAATAACTGCCAAAAAAATGGTTTAAACAAATCTACTACGTCACACACAAATTAGTTGAAATTTGTGTTAAAACCCTGTGACCTATTTAAAGTTTATAAAGGAATGACAACCAATGTATTAATGTCAGGTAATAAAACAACTACTTATTATGCAAATGTTAATGTAAATGTTCTGTATTTAGATATTTTAGAGCTTTTTATGAATATACCAGTAGTTTATTTTGTAATTAAAAAACGGCAAGTGAAATGGAACAAAAACCAACTCCTCAAATTTGAATCGTAGCATCGCTTTACAACACAACCCCATCAACGTCAGTGTAATACTGCCTGACACACTCACTTGAGTCTCTTTTAGCTTTAGAACAAGCTGCAAAACAGACTGTTTATTATTCATGACTATTCCAGATTTAATGGGAAGGGGAAGGCAGTGTGACAAGTGGATAGGAACATGCAAGTATCCATCTTGCAAACTAGTCAAAAATGTTATTGTTTTGAAAAAAAAAGGATACATTCGTAGAGCTCCTGTGCGGCACCCAATGGCCAGAATTTTTTGCACCGGATCATAAGCCAAGGCCGTCGGTTGACAGGGGAAGCCATGGCGCACAGTCTGTAAAATAAGGGAAAACCAAAGGGAAAATTAAAACATGTTGCATACTTTTCACTGTATGATAGATTAAAAATATTTGTCATAAATCTACATTCAAATCTATACATTCATACGTAATGGTCCTTTCAAATAACATAAAACATATTGACTGTCAAAACATCAACAAATAAACAAACTGAATTAACAGCGCAGTAGCCTGCCATACAGTATACATTACGTCATGTTCGGCACAGACATTGTGGGCCAAAGAGCCTGTTCTTGTTTCATGTTCTAAGTGATCCTTATCAATGTTTACATTTCACATAACCATGCTCTCCCCAACCCCCTTTTATCTAACGCCTATAACAATCCCCCCTCCCAAACATGCTTACCTAACTTCACCTGCTAGTTCCTGCAACTACTACCGCAGTGATAAATGTAAACTGTGGAAAAAAAGTTAGTGCCTTACATTTGCAACTCCTCCTAGTTCTGGTCTATCTTATTACTGGAAGCATTGATTCTCCAGCTACACTATCAAACATTTTATAATCTTAAAACCTCCGTCAAGTTGTTCCTCAGAGAAGATAGCCCCCGTCTGTTCACTCCTTCCTTAGCATCTGGCTCACCAGGCACTGGTTCCTGCATTCCCTTTGAAGCACCACAAGCACGGTTCCACTTAAAGGACACAAGGCGCTGGAGTAACTCAGCGAGTCAAGCAGCATCTCCGGAGAACATGGATAGCTGATATTTCAGGTTAGAGCCCTTCTTCAGGCTGATTGTGGTGACCTAGTCCCTCTGCTTCCTTTATACATACCGATTTACTAGAAAAGGTATACTATTTTGTAACATCTGAAATTGTGCATTAAGAGCGTATTAACAAATAACATCCAATTATCAAGACAATCCGCTGGTCTGGCATAACCAAAGGCCTGAGGGTTCAAGATTAATGGAGTAATACTGCAACCATCCTGTTAGCAACTTTGCAAAATTAAAATTGGCACTTTTTTCAATGCCTTCATGAATTTTTTAATAAATGACATCAGACCAGATTAGAGTTTGCAACCTAAATCTCAATGCTCCTATACACTTATTTTGCAAAGAGTAGTCTCCTTGCTCTTCCTACCAAAGTAAACCATCTACGTGTGTAAGAAGGAACTGCAAATGCTGGTTTAAACCCAAGATAGACACAAAAAGCTGGAGTAAGCGGGACAGGCAGCATTTCTGGAGAGAAGGAATGGGTGACGTATCGGGTCCTTCTCTCCAAATATGCTGCCTTTCCCGCTGAGCAACACTCCTCAGTCTGCAGGTTTATTCATCATCTTAGATTTTGCTGCATTCCTTCTCTGCATTAACTGTAACCTGGGTAGTTTGAGTCATCTACAAAAGTTGTGGCTCCAATACCAGTTGGAGCCACAACTTTTGCAATCATTTACATAAAACACGTACAACAATGGTTTCACCCTTAATCCATATGGAATATCATCTTTCATTGTTGCTCTACTGTCTATCCTTGCTATTCGGTTTCTCCCCGATTCAATATGCTCTCAACACAGAAAGGTATCTTAGTTTGGAGCTTCTAAAAATCTAAATAAATTTTAAGCTTTTATATCCTTCCTGTAGCTGCATCAGTTATTTACATTTCACATTATCAACATAAATGGCACCTGATAACACAGTAACAGTTGAAGACTGTCTGAAGAAGGGTCTCGACCTGAAACGTCACCCATTCCTTTTCTCCAGAGATGCTGCCTGACCCGCTGAGCCGCATTTTGTGTCTACCTTTGATTTAAACCAGCATCTGCACTTCTTTCCTACACAGTAACGTTTTACAGGACTTTATATCTTTCAGGTTTTTTTGTACTTTTAGTAATTTTATCTATTCAGAAACAGACTTCTAGTTCCATTTCAGTCACAAGATGTCCGAAATAAACAAATATTATTTTCATCAACATATATCCAAACCCAGGTTCAATCCATAAATTGCACCCATTGGCTATGATTAACCCTCGATTGAACAGAAGATAATATCAAAAATCCCATGCTCATGCATCACCATGCACAAAATGTCCTTTTTCCAAGACACACAGCTTTACCATCACTGTGATTGACCAGCCCTCACCTGTACTTCCTCTTTATCCCCACACTTCTGCATTCACCCCAGACAAAGCAGTGTAGAGTTCCATTAGTTCTTATCTTTCACCCTACTAGCCTCCACATCTAACATATCCTTTTCACAATGGCAGGCAGTGACTAGTGGGGTACCGCAAGGCTCAGTACTGGGACCCCAGCTATTTACAATATATATTAATGATCTGGATGAGGGAATTGAAGGCAATATCTCCAAGTTTGCGGATGACACTAAGCTGGGGGGCAGTGTTAGGTGTGAGGGGGATGCTAGGAGACTGCAAGGTGGCTTGGATAGGCTGGGTGAGTGGGCAAATGTTTGGCAGATGCAGTTTAATGTGGATAAATGTGAGGTTATCCATTTTGGTGGCAAAAACGGGAAAGCAGACTATTACCTAAATGGTGGCCGATTGGGAAAGGGGGAGATGCAGCGAGACCTGGGTGTCATGGTACACCAGTCATTGAAGGTAGGCATGCAGGTGCAGCAGGCAGTAAAGAAAGCGAATGGCATGTTGGCTTTCATAGCAAGAGGATTTGAGTATAGGAGCAGGGAGGTTCTACTGCAGTTGTATAGGGTCTTGGTGAGACCACACCTGGAGTATTGCGTGCAGTTTTGGTCTCCAAATCTGAGGAGGACATTATTGCCATAGAGGGAGTGCAGAGAAGGTTCACCAGACTGATTCCTGGGATGTCAGGACTGTCTTATGAAGAAAGACTGGATAGACTTGGTTTATACTCTCTAGAATTTAGGAGATTGAGAGGGGATCTTATAGAAACTTACAAAATTCTTAAGGGGTTGGACAGGCTAGATGCAGGAAGATTGTTCCCGATGTTGGGGAAGTCCAGGACAAGGGGTCACAGCTTAAGGATAAGGGGGAAATCCTTTAAAACCGAGATGAGGAGAACTTTTTTCACACAGAGAGTGGTGAATCTCTGGAACTCTCTGCCACAGAGGGTAGTTGAGGCCAGTTCATTGGCTATATTTAAGAGGGAGTTAGATGTGGCCCTTGTGGCCAAGGGGATCAGAGGGTATGGAGAGAAGGCAGGTACGGGATACTGAGTTGGATGATCAGCCATGATCATATTAAATGGCGGTGCAGGCTCGAAGGGCCGAATGGCCTACTCCTGCACCTAATTTCTATGTTTCTATGTTTCTTCCCCATTTCCACCAGTCACCAATTGGCACATCTTCACCCTCAACCCATTCTGCTCTCCACGAGAACCACTCTCTCCCTGCAACTCCATATTTCGCTCATCCCTCTCCACCGTTCCCTCCCCATCACCTGCAACCAGAGGAATGGTCCAGGTGAGACAGAGATTCACCTCGTCTATTGCAATCGCTACTATCAATTTGGCCTTCTCTACATTGGTGAGACCGATTGCAGACTAGGTGACTGGTTTGCCAAGCATTTGTGCTCTGACTGTTGGCACTAATTTAATTCCCCTTCCCATCGCCCCACTCCGACCTGTCTGTCTTGAACGTCCTGCACTAATGGGGTGAAGCCAAATGCAAAGTAGATGAACAGCACCTCAACTCTAGATCGGCAGCAATCGACCATTTATTGCTTCCTTATCCCAATTTCTCTTTAATAGGTGCTTTCTCCCAGAATTTCCATTCAGATAAACTGGCCCCCATTCCCCCCCACCCCAATTAAAGGCAGACCAGTCCAAATGTCTTCACTTGCTGATGTTCCTAATGGTGTAATGAAAAGATAATGGATTTCCCATACATCGCACGTCCAAATTGTTAAAGGATCTCAAACCTCAAATGTGTATCGTCTCCCCTCCAAAGATGCTGCCTGACCCGCTGAGTTTTTCCATTTTGATTTCATTGTCCCAATCTCTTGGCTTCAAGCCACTGTCTTACAATTCATTCATTTCAGATATTTAATTATCCCACTTCCATTTAACTACAATTGAATCCAACGCCATTGCTATTCCCGCAGTTGGATTCCTGATTTAACCACTCACTCAATAATAGTTATTCCTCATTTTACCTTTGGTTCTTTTTACCCCCATAAGAGACAGTGTGTAAACAGGCCCTTCAGCCCAACTTGCCTACGCTGACCAACATGCCCCATCCACACTAGTCCCACCTGCCTGTTTGGCCCATATCTCTCTAAATCTTTCCTATCCATGTAACTATCCAAATGATTTTTAAACATTGAGACAGTACCTGCCTTAACTAACCCCTCAGGCAGCTCATTCTATATACCTACTACCCATTGTGTAAAGAAAGTTGTCCTTCAGGATCCTATTACACCTTTCCCCTCTCACCTTAAACCCATGTCCTCTGGTTCTTGATTCCCCTACTCTGGGTAGAAGAGTGTGCATTTACCCTGTCTATTCCTCTCATGATTTTATACACTTCTATAAGATCACCCCTCATCATCCTGCACTCCAAGGAATAATGTCCCAGCCTGCTCAACCTCTCTCCATAGCTCAGGCCTTTGAGTCCTGGCAAAATCCTCGTAAATCTTCTCTGCATCCTTTCCAGCTTAACAACATCTTTCCTATAACAGGTTGACCAAAATGGTGGAACACAATACTCAAAATGTGGTTCCACCAATATCTTGTACTGATGTAACATGACTTCCCAACTTCTATACTCAATACTCTGATGAATGCCAATATGCCAAAAGACTCCTTGACCACCGCATTCTATGCATTCTGGTTCTCAGTTCTTTCATTACTATTTAAAATGCCTCTATCAAATTGTTTTGCAACTCCCTCCACTGTTTCAAGGTAAATAATCTCATCTTCTCAAATCTATAATCAAAGTTCCATACACCCAAAATCTTTTTTAGTAAATCTCTTGTCCAACCTGCAATTGCAATCCTCCAAGTGCAATGTTCAAAACTGGCCAAAATACCATAACTGAAACCAGGCAAGAGAAATTAAAATTCATCATGACTCATTTTTGCCTTTATAACACCCTTAATCCTGCATGCCTTTTTGATCACTTTCTCAATTTGCTCTGCTACTTTAAATGAACTGCAGATTTATTAGATTTCCCCCATCAGAACTCGGTTCTTGTAACCATTTTTGAATTGGTGATCTACATCCCTTTTCAAGGCTAATTTAAACATTACAATATTATGGGTATTGATTCCTGGAAACTCACCAGTTGGTTTGGCTCATTTTCATGTCCATGTATATCTTTCTCTATAGAAATACTGATCTAAAACGCTCTCCTGATCAGACTAGAAACTCATGCCCCATCTTACATTGTAGTTATCAATTAATTAGATGTTCCGAGTTCTAATCATGACAACTTTATGACTTTGCACGCCTCTGTAATTTCATTACAATCTGCTCAATAAACTTCCCATTGATTTTGATCCTCAAGAATAGACTCAGCAACATAATCATACCTATTGTTTAACTCTAAAACAGAGAGTTCAAAAGAATCCACTCTCCAACACGGCAAAATTGTCTATAACCAATATTGCCACTCCTTTCTTCCCTTCCTTCCCCATCTTTCTTGAACAGTTTGCATCTTGGAATATTTAGAACCCATCCCTGCCCTTCTATTTCAACCAGACTTCTATTACTGCCACAACAAAGTAATTTTGTGCAGTTAAGGACACCTGGAGTTTACTACGCTTTTTATTTTCACATACACACACTGTAAACTTACGTTACATCTACAACTCGTATTTTTTTATCAGATCCACTCAAAAAAATAGAACCAAAACAAAAATTGTACGCTCTCTCCCCCAATCGAAGAGCTGAATGGCCTCTCCTGCACCTATTTTCTATGTAATTCTATCTGCATTATTTTTTTCTTATTTTCAACACTATCTTCCTGTGCCAACCCCACTGTTAAATTAGATGAAACATTTCATTTAGAATAATTAATGTGAACAACAGACTAGCATTCAAGAGGAACCTGGATAAGTACATGAAAGTAAATGAAAAGAAATACATGCTGACAGGGATAAATGATGTTGGGTGGAAAGAGGCATCTGGGAGGTATGAATATATTCCACAATGCAAGACTAATGGGCACGCCATCACAGTACTGACAAAACCTCAGCAATCTCCAAAACTGCCCTAATACAACCAAAGGCAGTTTAAGGATCCAGAAACTTTATTTCAAGGTCACCCTCCTAACAATTTCAGATCTGGAGCACTCTCAAAAATAGCCACAATTTTAGAGTACATGTCCAGTTCTCTCACATACTGGAACTGTTACAGTGCTCAAGCTCCAGGATCTCTATCTCAGAAACTGCTCAAACATTTGATTTTTTTGAACCTCTTCTGTTGTTATCATAATGCCAATATGGACAGTTCAGGAACTTGGTACCATTATCTCAAAAGATCACAAATGTCTAATCCATTACTAATTAAAATAATATACTACCGGAACTGCAACCCCTCACAGTAAAAGTCAATGCTAACAAAGAAAGAAATGTTAAAACAAATCCATCATCTATTTCAATTAACATCTGTTCTCAATTGTGCCAAATATCTACCTCCATTACCTGCACCCCCTCACACAAATGAATAAAGCTCAATTTTAGAAATGTCATCATAATGTTCTGCCGTCCAATAAAAGCTTGCTCTGATTCATTCTTTGGCATTCTATAGGTATTCTATGTTTTCTGAAGACGGACCATTAATAATTATTGTATAGCAAACTGCTACAAATGATGGAAATCAGATACAAAACAGAAAATGGGAGGTGGGGGGGGGAGAAATGAGATGGGAAATGGGAGAAGAGAGGAGAGTCTCTCACCTACACCATATTTCAGTTATCTTTGGTGCTGGATTTGACCGATGGGAAGAAGGATGGAGAAAAAGGGGGGGAGAGGAGAGCAATGCAGAGGGGAGGAGAGGAGAGGCAAGGAGAGGAGGAGTGGAGAGGAGAATGGAGGAGGGGAGAGGAGAGAAGAGAAGAGAGGAGGGAGGGGAGGAGATGAGAAGGTAGGAGAGGAGATGAGGTGAGTAGATGAGCGGAAGAGGGGAGAGCGGAGAGGATGGTAGCAGAAGAGGGGAGAGAATGGTGGAGAAGATACACGAGGGGGGAGAGAAGAGCGGAGGGAGGAAAGGGAACGGGAGTAAAGGAGAGGAGGAGAGGAGAGTAGCGGAGAGGGAAGGAGGTGGGAGGATTGGAGAAGAGAGGAGAGGGGAGGAGAGGAAAGGAAAGGAGAGGAGTGGAGAGGGGGAGAGGAGAGGTGATGGGAGGAGTGGAGAGGGGAGGACAGGAGACGGGAGGACTGGAGAGGGGAGGAGAGGAGACGGGAGGAGTGGAGAGGGCAGAGGAGAGGCTGAGAAGGGCAGGAGAGGGCAGAGTAGAGGCGAGGAGGGCAGGAGGGGAGGAGTGGAGTGGAAGGGAGGAGAGAAGTGGAGAGGGGAGTATAAGACCGGAAGAGGGGAGAGGAGAGTAGAGGGGAGGATAGGAGGTGTGGAGAGGAGGGGAGGGAAGTTGGCCAGAGCGTTCTGTCCGAGAGATGTTTTTGCTGCCAGTGTGGGTTGAATTCCTGTATCCCAGGGGTGAGAAAGACAACTTGCTGAAGGTATTGGAGCCCGCCACTCAGACCAGAGAACGAAACTGAGTTAACTAGGGTATACATAATATTAGCTGGTACCACTTTAACAATTTGACCATGTGATCAAATCTTCCGAGTGTATACTGCGGAGATAAGCTAAATCATTTGAGAGCTCCTTTCTGCCTCTATGGACAAGCTTTCTGCCTATCCTCTTATAGGCACACAGGAGAAATGATGCTTGCCTCTCAACAACTTTGCAATATAATAAAGTACTGTTTGTTTCAATAATCAGTAATCATCCAGTATCTTTGAGAGTTATCGAGTGAAACACACTGAGCCACCACCTTTTATCATAAGACAGGCAATGAGGCAAAGGAGCCTGCTTGCCTATCTTCCGATCAGCCTCCCGCAAAATTAGCAGAAGGTTCTGTGCAATGTTGAGCTCTCCCTGGTTGTTCCGCGCTAACTGCACTTGTCAATCCTGGTAGTGCCAACCTACAGATGCACACTGAAAAAGAGGTATTGTTATGAATTCATTAGGGATAAATGCACATTGGGAAATTCTCTAACACATATTTTACAATCCTAGCCTTGCTTTATCATTTTTCTTTCTCCCCTTCCATTTTCATTCACCAACTTCTACTTGCATCTCCTCAGATTTACAAGTAACAAACCTTTATCTTCATAATTCTTCCTCAGCCTGAACCACCAAAGCTTGTATCATTTACTCTCAACCCAAAACATGCACTTCACGGTTTCTCCTCCACCTCTGCAAATTCAATTAGAAGATTCCTCTCTTTTGGTCAAAGGTCAGTAACCATGTTTCTCTTTCCACAGATGCTGCCTAACCAAAATGATATAGACTGCAAGATAGGAGATACATCCATAGCATACAAGAGTTCTGATCAAGAGTCTGATTACAGCAGGGAAAAAGCTGCTCCTTAATCAGGTGGTACAGGCTTTCAATCTTTTGTATCTTCTGCAAGAAGAGAATGACTGGGGCATAAATGATTGTCATTTGGGATTAGGTTAGGGGGAGGTGCAGCGAGACCTGGGTGGCCTTGTATACCAGTCACTGAAAGTTGGCATGCAGGTACAGCAGGCAGTGAAGAAAGCTAATGGAATGTTGGCCTTCATGACAAGAGGATTTCAGTATAGGAGTAAAGAGGTTCTTCTGCAATTGTATAGGGCTCTGGTAAGACCACATCTGGAGTATTGAGTACAGTTTTGGTCTCCTAATTTGAGGAAGGACATCCTTGTGATTGAGGCAGTGCAGCGTAGGTTCACAAGATTGATCCTTGGGATGGCGGGACTGTCATATGAGGAAAGATTGAAAAGACTAGGCGTGTATTCACTGGAGTTTAGAAGGATGAGGGGGAATCTTATAGAAGCAATAAAATTATAAAAGGACTGGACAAACTAGATGCAGGAAAAATGTTCCCAATGTTGGGCGAGCTCAGAACCAGGGGCCACAGTCTTAGACTGATGTGAGAAAAAACTTTTTCACCAAGAGAGTTGTGAATTTGTGGAATTCCCTGCCACAGAGGGCAGTGGAGGCCAAATCACTGGATGGATTTAAGAGAGTTAGATAGAGCTCTATGGGCTAGTGTTATCCAGGGATATGGGGAGAAGCCAGGCACGGGTTATTGATTGGGGACGATCAGCCGTGATCACAATGAATGGCGGTGCTGGCTCGAAGGGTCAAATGGACTCCTCCTGCACCTATTTTAAATTAAAAAAAATAAAATAAAAATAATGAATGGTGGTGCGGGCTCAAAGGGCCGAATGGCCTCCTCCACTTATTTTCTATGTTTCTATGTTTGAATTAGATTGCCTGCTTTGCCGAGGCAGAAGTATGGATGTGGGGAGGAGATGGTTTGTGTGATAGACTGGGCCCATCCATGACTCTCTGTAGTTTATTGCGATCATGGGTAGAGCAGTTGCCATACCAAACTGATGCATCTCAATAGGATGCTTTCTATGGTGCATCTGTAGAAACTGATAAGAGAGAGAAAGTAGCTGCATTGGTGCCCAATTCTTGGTAGTATGGTCTATGTTGTTGGACAGGTCAAACTGTTGGTGATACTTACACCTAAGAATTTGAAGCTCCAGGCCATCTCCACTTCAACGCCAAGTGAACTCCACCTCTCTTCGTGATGTTAAGTACCACCCCTTCATTTCACCATCTTGTCACCTTGCTATTAAGCTCTCTATCTCCTTCATATACTACATTCCTTCAATGTTTGAGATCCAGCACATTACAGTGATGCCATCTGCAAACTTTTAAATGGAGTTAGAGTAGAATTTAGCTGCAGTCGTAAGTGTGTAGGGCTATTAGTAATGGACCAAGCATGTAGCCTTGCAGAGCACCAGTGTTGAGAATTATCATCAAGGGTGTTTTGCCACCTATCCTTACTGATTGAGATCAATGGGTCAGGAAGTCAAGGATCCAGTTGCAAAGGCATGGGTGTTGTGTCTGAGGTCCAGGAATTTGAAAATGAGTTTGGTTTGGATTATGGTGTTGAAGGCAGAGCTGTAGTCGATAGGAATCTGATGTAGGTGTCCTTGTTATCCAGAGATAAGTTGGGGCCAAGGAGATGGTGTCTGCTCTGGACCTGATCCACAAATTGCAGTGGATCTCAGCTGTCAGGAAGACTGGAGTTGATATGCAATATGACCAGCCTCTTGAAGAACTTCACAATAGTGGATGTCAGAGCCACCGAACAGTAATCACAAATGAACACTACCTTGTTTTTCTTTACCACTGGTGATAGTGATCTTTTTAAAGCAGGTAGGAACCACAGATGTGTTTAGAAGAGTTAAGATATCCTTGAATATTCCTTCTAGCTGGTTCTCACAGGCTCTGAGGACGCGGTTGGGATTCCATCTGGGCCTGTCGCTTTCCAGTTAACTCTTAAGAAGGCTGATCTGATGTCAAAATATCATGTGACAGATAAGATTATGGAAAATCGCACAGAATTTTGTTTAAGTATATTAAGAACTAGAGGATAACCGCAGCAAGAGTGGACCAAAGGGGCAATCTGTAGTTGGAGACAGAGAACGTGGATAAGTCCGAAATTAATACTTTTTTATTCATATTCACTAGGAAAAAATATACTGCAGCTGGAGATTTAGATTAGGATAGGAAATGCTAAGGTTAAAAAGGAGGTACCAGATGCTTAGTGGGCATTAAGGTTGATAAATCCCTGATTCTTATGAGATGTATTCCAGGCTGCCAGCAGAGTTAAGGGAGGATATTCCTGGGATCCTATGGGAAATAATTATATCTTCACTGATCACAGATGAATGGGAGGCAGCAAATGCAGTACCTTTATACACAATGACCATCAGGGTTATGCCAGAAATTATAAATCTGTTAGTCTAATGTCAGTGAAAGAGAAATTATTGCAAGGAAATTTGAGGGTCAGTATTAATGTACAAATGCATGATTGATCAATGATAGTCAGCACCAATTTGTTGGTGGGAGATCGTGTCAGTGTTGAAGAGGGAACTAAACTATATTGATGAGGTCAGTGCAATCCGAGTCATAGAGCTATATGGTACGGAAATAGGCTTTCAGCCCACATCATCAATGCCTACCAAGTTTCTTGCCTGTGCCTGGCTCATATCCCTCCAAACCTTTCCTATCCTTGTACCTGTCTAATGGTGTTTGAAATCTTGTAATTGTATTCACCTTAAAAAAGTGAAGAAATCGTATTGCAGCTTTATAAAACTTTGATTAGGCTGCATTTGGAGAGCTTCCCCATTACAGGAAGGTTGTGGAGGCTTTGGAAGAGGTTTCCCAGAATGCCATCTGGGTTAGAGTATTACCTACAAGGAGAGGTTGGACAAACTTGGATTGTTTCGCTGGAGACACGTTATTTACACAAGACCTTGATTTCGTACTGTCAGAAGGAGTGACCACATCTGCAAAACCATCACCTTCTTTCTTCATGACCTTTAATAAGATCTTGAAAGCTTTGCGAGATGTTCATAACATGAAAGAAATGCATCAATAAAGTTTTGAGTATTGTGGACTGTTGATATTTTACTCAATATGACTGTCATGTGGTTAATGCTACTTGTTGTACTTGCTTATGCTGATTATACGGTATGATTTGACTGCTACAGCTAAGGTGAGTATGCAACTCCCTTGGCATACAGCACCCTCGTCTCTGCAGTTGTCATTTGAAAAGTGATAGGAGAGCCTCCTCTGGTTCTCTCCCTCTCTATCACTGTTATGTTTGGTGTTCTTTATTCCAATAAGATGGGAAAGAGCCCCACACATAAGATAATATAATGTGCTGAATAGTTGAATAGAGAAACGTTTTTTGTTGGTAAAACATGGCTCAATAAAGATGAGGTATCAATGGTGAGGGCCATTGCTTATGTAAGGAAGTGAATAGATAGAAGGGATTAGTATGTTACATTGGTGTGAGGAGTGATATGCTGGAGTAGGCTTAAAAAGGCAGTGAAAAGGTTTGGATAATGTACATGTCAAACATAAGTGAACATGCCACAGTAATCACCTTTGCAGCTCCACCTAGAACACATTCCGACCATGGACCTAATCAGCAAGCTCTAGCTACAGCTTCTTGTTTTATCAGCAGATTTCTACCTCCCATTACTAGTGAACAACGTTTCCCTGAAGAAATTTATGGCACTTAAAAACAAGGATGCATTACTAAAATGGGCTGCAGTATTTGTTTGTCTTGCCTCATTTCACTAATGTCTTGTCTCTCTGTGGCAACTCCAACTGCATCACCTTTCACGTGTGTGGTATCTCATTAAATACAGTTGAGAACAAGTCCTACAAATTATCCAGGAAACAGAAATAATCAAACAATATTGAAGACACCCTGTGCTTATGTTCAAATTTCCTATGCAATACCAAACAAATTATCTCACTCACACCTGAGATTTAAAATCCCAAATGATGACAAGTATTTTAAACCAGTTTATAAATGCTCTTTTGTGAAGTATTCCAACTTCAATGCTACATTGAAAGACTGCTAGACTGTGGCATTATGATTTTTATTCTCGGCTAATCTATGGCCGAAGAAGGAGCAGCCATTCTTACTCTTTCAGCCTTCTAGTGAAAAAAGTATAAATATAGTGAATAGAAATTTAATGTTAATAAAAACAATCTGTAATTCAGAAGAGCATCTGTAATGTGTACGTTATGATGATTTGCTGTCAAAAATAGCTCAAAGACAAACAAGCTGAGGTGACATTTGTCACCAAAAATCTCTTAAATTGATCCAACTGCCAAGCAGCAAATGTTAACATGCAGGCTTTCAGTGGTGGAGAAGTTTAAACAAGTTTTTTTTTGTTTTGAAAATGTTTATGTTGGTATCTGAAAGTCCTATTAATTGTATACAAAACTAGTCGTGGAGAAATATAGCATAGGCCCTTCGCCCAACTCATCAATTAAATACGGCAAAGGCCCTTCGCCCAACTCATCAATGAAATACAGCATAGGCCCTTCACACAACTAAGGCAGTCCTGCCTTCAGCTCCAATCCTTCTAAACCTTCCATCTCCATGTATCTGTATTTAAAGCTTTTTATTGCACATCCCTGAACTTCTAGGCCATTAAGTGCAGCCTTTTGAATGAATCCAAATTTTGTAGAACAAATCCTTTTATTTTTATTAAAATGTTTTCGGCCGTCTTTTATTATTGTTATTTTAATCTTAAAATGAACGTATTTAAAATACCAAAGAGTAAAAGAAGATTCAACAAAATAATCCTCCCCGACTGACGGCCACAATTAAAACATTAGTAAGTCATGAGGGCTACTTTAACACCTGTTATGCTCATGATTTAGTTCTAATGCGACTCTAGACTGTACGTTAACCTCACTGCCTGACTGGCGCCACCACCGCCTGAGGCTGACAAGAGGGAAAATGTTGGGGAAAGTCCGCTGGCCGTCCAGTCTTCAGTGTTATCAACTTTTGATAGCGGTGCACATGGCTTTCAGTTTGAAGTTGAATTTGAGAATAGTTAAACAGCGTATTTGTTCGATTGTATTTTTTTTAATTCTTTCTGATTAACAGCCCATCATGTCAAAGAAAACCAAGAGGGAAGAAAATGTTTTTTTAAATGAGGATTGGGAATGGGAACTGCAATATTATCTAGTTTCTGCTAAAGATAAGATGATTTGCTTGCTTTGTGTTACTGCAATATCAACATTTAAGAAATTCAATGCTCATCAGCATTATGCATCTTAAACATAAGGATCACAAATATTTCAAATTATAGCGTGAGGCACGAAAGGTTGCATTGCAGAAATTAAAAGATGAAAAGCAACGGCAAAGGCAGTTATTTCAAGCAGCGGTAAGACCTGGAAATAATGCTACTGAAGCGACTTATAAAGTAGCTTATATACTCAGGAAAAAAGGGAAGCCATTTAGGGACTGGACTTGGTTAATTTAGTGAGTGTCTGTACAGACGGTGCACCTTCCATGACAGGAAAACGTGAAGGGTTTATGGCACAGATAAAAAAAGGTATTATCAGATCCAGATGCTCTCATTTCATTGTATCTTACATCAGCAAAATCTCTGTGCTATTCGGTGGTGCTGGCTCGAAGAGCCGAATGGCCTCCTCCTGCACCTATTTTCTATGTTTTGTAAATCTACTATTTTAAGTGACACTTGGCAACATGTTATAAGTATTGTTAACTACATTCGTGCAAATACAACACAGCATCATCAGATTTGTAATATGCTAAAGTTGGATGATGAGGCATTCAGTGTGGATTTGCCGTATCATTCTAAAGTGAAGGTACACAAAAATGCTGGAGAAACTCAGCGGGTGCAGCAGCATCTATGGAGCGACGGAAACAGGCAACGTTTCGGGCCGAAACCCTTCTTCAGTCTGAAGAAGGGTTTCGGCCCGAAACGTTGCCTATTTTCTTCTTCAGTCTGAAGAAGGGTTTCGGCCCGAAACGTTGCCTATTTCCTTCGCTCCATAGATGCTGCTGCACCCGCTGAGTTTCTCCAGCATTTTTGTGTACCTACGATTTTCCAGCATCTGCAGTTCCTTCTTAAATATCCATTCTAAAGTGAGTTGGCTATCGCAGGGACAGGTGTTAGCACATTTTTTATCTTTGCAAGAACAGATAGTTAAATTTCATGAAGAACCGAATCAGCAATGTGAATTATTGAAAGAAGATTTCTATAGAAATACTACATTTCTGTGTGATATCATGTCAAAGCAAAATGACTTGAATGTTTCTGTTTGGTGACGGGTATATGGTCCAAGACATCACAATTCATTTGTTTCAATTCCTTAGCTTCTACGATCTTCTCCACAGTAAAAACTGATGAGAAATATTAATTAAAATATCTCACCCATCTCCTGTGGCTCTGTGCCAAAACAACCGTATACATCTTGAAGAGGACCTATTCTGTCGCTAACTTTTTACTCTTAACATACCTGTTGAATCCCTTAGGATTTTCCCTTACATTGCCTGTCAGATCCATTTCATATCCTCTTTTTGCCCTCCTATTTTCCCTCTTACATTAATTTGTCCACTTGTACTCAAGTGATTTGCTTCTTCCCTACTGCATAAACCTGATGGATGTCTCCTTTTTCTTGAGGCTCAATATCCCGTCAACTACAGTTCCCTGGAAATTGCCAGTCTTGCCCTTCACCCTAACAGCAAATTGCCGTCTCTGAACTCTTGTTATCTATCTATATAACTAAAAATCTCATCTTGACCACTTCCTGTCTGCGCTCTATACTGATTTTAGAAAAAACGCTACCTTATATCGCTATGATTTTTGGCCATCTTACTCACAATCCTCCTCCTCTGAGGCAGCCCCAAGGATTTTTCCGATCGATGAAAAATAAAAAAGTTATGAATGGTTAAAAGATCTTGATCAGCTGATTGGTCCTCTCACCTGTCAATCACATGATGAAGGTAACGCCTCTTCCGGATGCCTGGACGTGAGCCAGTCACTCCGGAAGATCGCGAGGGAGAGTCCACAACTGTGATTCTAAGCTGTGAATCAACTGAACAGTGAGACTGCAATGTACTTGCAATAAATGATTTGTTAGCCCTTAATGACAATGCAATGAGTTGTTTGGCAATTTGGTGATCTGCACTCTACTTGAAATGGTATGAAATTGGCTTTGGTGACCTGCACTCTGCTTGACATGCTACAAAATTGAATTTGGTGGCCTGCACTCTGCTTGAAATGCTATGAAATTGAATTTGGTGGCCTGTACTCTGCTTGAAATGGAATTTCAAGGAAGAGCCGTGAGTGAATTGCCAGCCCACCACCCCTTAATGACTAATCTGCCAGCTCACCAGCCCTGAGCGACTAATCTGCCAGCCCACCAGCCCTGAGTGACTGAGCTGCCAGCCCACCAGTCCTGTGTGACTGAGTTGCCAGCCCACCAGGCCCGAGTGACTGAGCTGCCAGCCCAAGAATCCATTCGGCCCACAATGTCCATACTAGCCCTCTGGAAACCAGTCCCTTCGGCCCACAACACCCATACTAGCACTCCAGAAAGCCCCCCCCCGCCCAACGTGTTCCACTTAGTCTAGTATTATTATAAAACTCTGATCTTAGATGTTTAAGAAGGAACTGCAGATGCTGGAAAATCGAAGGTAGACAAAAGTGCTGCAGAAACTCAGCGGGTGCAGCAGCATCTATGGAGCGAAGGAAATAGGCAACGTTTCGGGCCAAAACCCTTCTTCAGGCCTTCTCCGTTGCCTATTTCATTACGCTCCATAGATGCTGCTGCACCCGCTGAGTTTCTCCAGCACTTTTGTCTATCTTAGATGTTTATGTCGTCCGTGTGTCGTCCGTATTTATTTGTGTGTTTGATTGTTTCACATCTCCTCGAAAACCCGACGCGTTATATAGGTGACATTTTTTCAAATTCCGGTAGAGATTTACCTCATGATGTCAAAAATCCACTCAACTGAAAATTTGATTCATTATTTTCCGAGTCATATCTTGAAATTCTTCACAAATCAGACATCTTTTTAACAATAGCTCCTCTCGCTCATAGTCCACCGGCCTGCCATCCGAAGGGCTCCGTCCCGCCCGAGGTCCAGTCGCCCTTCCCCCCCGGGGCTCTGGATTGAATCCGATGACGAGCTCTCTCTCTCTCTCTCTCTTCTCCCCCCATGCACCCTCGTTCGCCCAGCTTCCCTCCTCCCTCCCCCCTCCCCCCCCCCCCCCCCCCCCCCCCCCCCCCTCTACTCAGTCATTCTGTCGCCTCCCGACTCAGTGGACAAGCACTCGGCCGGTCGCAGCACAGCGCCCAGCTCCGCCCCAGGGCTCTGGATTGAAGCCGCTGAAAAAACACAGCACGCTATGTGAGGGGATTGCGCGCTTCGGCTGGGGGTCCCAATTGACCCGCAAAAGTGTTCAGGAGATCCCGAGTAGAGCACCCTGGGATTTGGGAAAGGCAAATAATTGATGACGTCACAAAGTTATGGATAGGGCGACACGCAGAATATTAAATTGGAGTAAGGCTTTGAGTGTTGTCTTGCTCTCCCCGCTGCCAACAAGGTTGGCCGACAAGGCCGTAAGGAAGCTTGGCTGAAGCAAAATTGAGGCATTGGGAATAAGGGGCACGGCCCAGAGCGGTTTGGCAGCCCCAGGCTTGACAATCCAGCCGGCGAGGGAGAGAGGGACACTGGCTCACCTTCCCTCCGGCTCCTGGGGACCGTCGGCTGTGCCTCTCGCTTTGTCCAGGGTGGCTGTCAGTGGGAAACTAGAGAAAATTGCTCGGTGCTGGCTGACTGGGGCCCAGTCTGGCTGACTTTCTTCCTGTAGTATTTGGTGTGCCCGTGTCCCCGCTTGTTGGCTCCCGGGTGGTGTCCGGGGGCCTGCAGCCAGCTCGGGGCCTCTTTCGACTGGCAGGCAGCCCCAGGCTTGCAGCCGGCGAGGAAGGGACACTGGCTCCTGGGGACCGTCGGGCCGACGGTCCAGTGGCTGTCAGTTGGCTGGTGCTGGGGCGGGGGCCCAGCTGGTGTGTAGCTGGCGGTCCCCTGGTGCTCGGCTTTCGCCAGTCGGGAGGGGGGAGCGGGTTCCTCGGGAGTGGCCCGTCGGGGAGCGGGGTTGGTACTTGTTCTCCACACTGGCTGTGGGCAAGGGGTCGCCGCTGCTCCGGGCCGGCGTCCCGTCTATCTGGGGTCGCCCTGGACATCTCCGGTCACCCCCCTGGGCGGGGATGGGACACTCGGGGAGGGTGACGGTCCAGTGGCGGTTCGGCAGCACTTGCGGCGCCTGGGACCCGGGTTCAATCCTGGCTGCGGATGAGGCGCGGGTCTGTGTGCGCGGAGCAGCGCAACTGCCGAGAATGTCTCTCCGCCGGTCCAGTCTCTCCCCGTCTCCCACTCGCATCTGCCCCTTCTCTCTCGCTTTTACACCCCGTACTACCGCTACCTGGCACCCCCATTCCTCAGATTAAATATATTTTTACACATAAATTATGAATAAAGGTAAGAATTTATACACAGTTTATACAGCCAGCGTTTCGTTCTTTTTTTCTTTATCGCGAATGACCTTTGACAAATCCCATGATTCCTTGCGTATTTTAGAATACCGAACGCGCTTATACAGGAGAGGTGCCGGAAGACTGGAGGGTGGCAAATATTGTGCCTCTAATAAAAGGCTGTAGGGAAAATGCTGGAAACTATAGGCCAGTGTGCTTAACATCTGTAGTTGGAAAGTTACTAGAGAATATTCTGAAGGATAGGATATACATGCATTTAGATGGACTAGGGCTGATTAGGGATAGTCAGCATGGTTTTGTAAGTGGGAGGTCGTGCCTCGCAAATCTGTGTTTTTTAAAGACGTGACCAATAAGGTTGATGAGAGCATATGTTATACATATGGACTTCAGCAAAGCATTCGACAAAGGTTCCACATGGTAGGCTGCTTTGGAAGGTTAGATTGCATGGGATCCAAGGGAAGAGAGTTGAATGGATAGAAAATTGGCTCATGGAAGGAAGCCGAGGGTGATGGCGGAAGGTTGCTTCTCAGACTGGAGAGCTGTGACTAGTGGTGTGCCTCAGGGTTCGGTGCTGGGCCCGTTACTGTTTGTCATCCATGTCAACGATTTGGATGAAAACCATACATGGCATGATTAGCAAGTTTGCAGATGATACAAAAATGGGTGGTTTTGTAGATAATGAAGATGGTTGTGAAAAATTGCAGCAGGATCTTGATCGATTGGCCAGGTAGGCTGAGGAAAGGTAGGCTGATGGAATTTAATACTGAGAAATGTGAGGTGTTGCATTTTGTGGAGTTTAACATGGACAGTGAATGATAGGGCTCTGGGGAATGTTGTAGAGCAGAGGGAGCTAGGAGTACAGGTGCATGGTTCTTTGAAGGTGGAGTTGCAGGTAGATTGGGTGGTCAAAAAGGCTATTGGCACATTGGTCTTCACCAGTCAGAGTATTGAGCATAGAAGTTGGAAGGTCATGTTGTAGTTGTATAAGACATTGATGAGGCAGAATTTAGAGTATTGTGTTCAGTTCTGGGCACCATGTTATAAGAAATATGTTATCAAGCTGGAAAGGGTACAGGGAAGATTCATGAGGATGTTGCCATGACTAGAGGGTCTGAGCTATAGGTAGAGGTTGAGTAGGCCGAGACTATTCCTTGGAGTGCAGGGGGATGAGGGGTGATCTTATAGAGTATATAAAATCATGAGAGGAATAGATCAGGTAGATGCACAGAGTCTCTTGCCCAGAGTAGGGGAATCGAGGTCTGGAGGACATAGGTTTAAGGGGAAGGGGAAAAGATTTAATAAGAATCTGAGGGGTAAGCTTTTCACACAAAGTTGAGGCAAGGACTATCCCAACATTTAAGAAATAGTTAGACAGGTACATATATAGGACAGGTTTGGAGGGTTATGGGCCTAATGCGGGCAGGTGAGACTTGTATAGCAGGACATGTTGGCCAGTATGGACAGGTTGGGCCAAAGGGCCTTTTTCCACACTGTATGACTACAATTAAATAATCTATTACAGGAAATTGTTTTTTAACCACCTCTCCATTCCTTTCCTACATCCCCCATAATAAACACACTCCTTTCAAATGATACAGCTGAAAACAAGCTTCAGGACTTGATGTTTTAAAAAAAAAACAAATATTTGTTCTTGTTGAACAAATTGACAAACATATCAGGATTAGATCAGTTAAACAGGTTTGTAAAGTTTGAGAGTGCTGGAGATATTCACAAGAATATTATTTTCAACGACCACTGACAAGCCACCAAAGGTAAGGACATTTACAGGGCCATGAATTCGGACTCCCAGCTGGCAGGAATTGACAGTGCTGATATTTGTACAGATGTGACCAGGAATATAACGAGTTGAAGTCAAGCGTTGTTCATATTCAAAAGCACATATGCAATGTAATAGGGACACACTGAATTTTATGGGAGGCAGCTCTGAAAATCTTTACAATTTAACCTGAATGAAACACGAGACTCGCATATCAAAATAATGAATGATTAAGAAATGTCCCATACAAGCTACATTGCTCAATGCTCTCTGTAAAGAGATGTCGGCAGCCAATAAGTATTTGCAATTCCATATAGAGTTTAGCTGGTTGTCCAGCGTTGGCAAACCTGGAGAAGAGATACATGCATTTCTGGAGGATAAGCTTGAATTTTGATACCTCTTTCTTCATATCAATTGTCTATCAAGCTTTGCTTATTTGATGGGCATTTTGAAAAAGCTGAACGAAGTAGCTCTTCATGGCAAGGAAGCAAATGACACGTCACTCTGAGACGCACATCAAATGTTTATGACATATTTGATAATCAGATATACTGGACTGGCACTGGGAGAACATAGAATGCTTTCTGCATTTCTTGAAAGGAATAGAAATACTCTGGCATTGAATAAAAAACCTTGACAAACCAGAACAAATGACTAGCCTGCAGGAGAACTTTCAGTATTACTTTCCCACTAACATTCATGAGTATTCATGGCAGCCATATTCCCAGCAATAAGCTTAAGCCTGACTGAGTTTAAGAAAGCTGACGGAGGCAACAAATTTGAAGCAAAAAGAATCAGAGAATTCTGGAGAGTCTGTCTCCAACAGGAAGTTTTCTCATGCTTCTCCAAAAATGCTGCAATTAGGAGCTACCGGCTACATGAATATGATTTAACTTTGGCATTTGAAAAACAAAGCACAAATCAATAGAGACCAGAGCTTATGCAAAGACTGCGCTTATCAAAGACTCAGCCAAGAATGGACATCCTCACAGCAAATTTCAAAGGCCCTCGCTGCTCTCATTGAGATTTACCTTTGTGTGTATGACAAATATATTTGAGTTGTAATTTTACTTTATTAATGCAGTACATTTTGTTCTACTATATTTTATCATGACCTAGGATTTCACAATCTGGTTCCTGCTGTTCCATGATATCTGCAGGTTTTTATTCAAACCGAGATCTCATATGAAGCATTAAACTGAACCCTAAACAGAATCATCTCCATCAGTTAAAGTACTAATTTTGGGTAGATATATGGGACAAATGCAGGCAAATAGGACCAGTCCAGTATGCCAACTTGGTCAGCAGCAAAACAGCCAAGTCTTTAGATGGGTCTTCAGGAAGCCATTGCTTATGGGTCCTGACAGGGAAGTTTAAGAATCCCTATGCTGAAGAAATAAAAACTATATCACTATACTGCATTTCATAAGATCTGAACTCGAGTGTAGAGGGTTTGGTGGAAGTTGAATAAGAAAGTGAAGATGAAGCTAAAACCAGACAAATGATTATTTAATTCAAACTCAGATCTTGCTCAGAAAACTTGGACCCATTTTTTATATTATTTGGACATTACAACATTGTAAACAATGAAAAATAAGGTTGGGATAGTCACTGCAAAATTTTATATGCCTACTAAAAAAAATCACACGTTTTTGATTCACATAGGATAAAATTGTAGAGAATGAGAAAAAATGTTTTTTTTAAAGAATCATAAGTAGACAAAATTATTAAATGCAGCTTAATTATGATTGTATAATACGAGCTTCAGTCATTATTTTCTTTTAGTTCCCCATCTTATGTGAAGACTGAAATCATCAAGTTGAATAACTGGTCCAGTTCCCAAGTAATGTACAAGTCCATGTAAGAAACAATCTGTTTACAAAAAAAGTCAGCCTAATCATGCTATCTGTGGCTGGCGGTTCCATGGTTCAGCAGTTTCCAGATTCTAATTCCCATATTTACATGGATCCACCTGCAAGTTCAAGACACGCTGAGCAGCAAATGTGATAGCATCGGTCACTGCTCTGTTGCTGGACTTGTTGCAAAATCCAATGGCAGGACACAATTGTGCTGGGAATCCCCAACATTAAGCTGAAGAATCTTGGCTCTCCAACCCTATACCAGCCACATCTGTGTTGAACTGGAATTGCCATTTATTTCAATGGTAATTCCTGACCTAGAGATCAGGAAGGAAGAGATAAGCTTTGTTAATTTGAGAGCCTGTTTGGCCTTCTGCATCTGGTCCAGGTAAATTAAGGTGGGAATCACAGGGAGAAAACTAAACCCAGCTCAGGGCCCAATGCTACTCTGATCTTCCCTCTTTATTTTTAGGAATAATTGCAAGATCATTGCCTTTTGATCCCATCATGATCAAAAACCCACAATCAAGATCCTCTGTTCATCAAATCTCCATAATATTGCCAAATTAACCACAGCCCAAAAGTCTAGGTTTTATTGACAAAATAAAAAACACAAAATTTTAATTCATGCAAAATAAATATTGTATGTTTTACCAATTATTGATTTTTAAATTAATTCATTTTGTAACAACCGAAAATAAAATAATTACTTCAAAAGCTCAAGAAATTCACATCATATTTCACACAATGTAACACTAAATTCCAATTAAATCACGATGACCAAGTTTTAAAACCATATTTCACTTTTATCACGTGGGCATAGTTTGCGTCAGCAACAAATTACATTTAGATACTCACATTTCAGTTTCCATGTGACAGAAAGGCCATTTGGCCCACTGAGCCCATGTCAGCTCTGAGCATCCCACTGCCCCACTTATTTCCCTGTAACCTATTGTCTCCCTCATGTCTTTTACCACTCCCCTGCACTGCAGACAATTCACAGCAGCCAATTTATCCAACAATCAGCACATCTTTAAGATGGGGAGGAAATCAGAGCACCTAGGGAAATATACAAACTCCACAAAGAGAGCACCAAACGTCAGAATCAAAGCTGGGTCTCTGGAACTATGGTGCTCCAAATGGTAGCTACACTGTTGTTCAACTAAGTAGTGATGAATGAGGTAATAATTAAAAGGTATATTCAATCCTAGCAAGATCTTTATGATAAAGTGTTTGCTACAAGAATTTTGACTCGTATACTAATATCAACAGGAATATGTGTAAATAAAATATCTAGATAATGATTGAGAAAAAAATGTGATTTTTGGCTTCTGCATTGTGACACCAATCCTGTTGCTGTCCAGATTCTGACTATTCCAAGATTCTACCCATATTCTGACTTTTCAAGAGTATTTCTTGCTCCAAGCGAAAATGCAATCATAACTAAAGGGAAAAAAGTTCAGAGTTAAAGCAATAATTTAATTTCATCGGAACTATGCAATATTTCTACTTAAATCGTGCTCTCTAAACTACCCATTTCCCATTTACAGAACTGGGTCAATTTCTATCCTAGGAACATACAACTGTACAATTTTCAACTACAAGTTTCACTGATTTAAAATTCAAACTGAAATCCATTGATCCTTCTGCTTTCTTTTATTAGTGTCATGTCAGGTGTAAAGTAGTCTCATCCTTGATTCATACATGTTAAATCTCTCACTGTAATGCAGTCAAATCCATATGTCAATGTCTGCCTTTTAACTGGGGAAAAATATGTATCAAAATATGTGTAGAGTATTCAACCATCTGAATTGCATTGCCAAATAACATGCTTCCCCCATGGCCCATCCATCCCTTAAATTAGTTACCATTATTGGTGATAAGGTCATATGGGATAGGATAGAATTAGGCCATTCGGCCCATCAAGTCTACTCCACCATTCAATCATGGATAATCCTGCTCTCCCTCCTCACCCCATTCTCCTGCCTTCTCCCCATAACCTCTTGACATCTGTACTAATCAAGAATCTATGGATCTCTGCCTGGACAACATTCCTGGATGCGTTTTAAGAGACTGCGCCGAGCAACTGAAAGATGTTTTCACAGACATTTTTAACATCTCACTCAGCCCAACTGTCTTAAGAGTGCCACCATCGTCCCTGACCCGAAGAAACCAAACCCAGCCTGCCATAATGACTTTCGGCCAGTGGCTCTAACACCCATAGTAATGAAGTGTTTTGAGCGACTGGTTATGCAGCATATCAAAAATAGTCTACCTGCCGACCTAGACCCACTGCAGTTCGCCTACAGAGCCAACCGATCCACAGAGGACGCAGTCTCAACAACACTGAACCTCGTACTGTCACACCTTGATCGGAAAAATACTTATGCCAGGATCCTCTTCATAGACTTCAGCTCTGCTTTTAACACAATCATTCCGCAGCAGCTGGTGGAGAAGTTGGAGCTATTGGGGGTTGATGCTGGCACATGTAACTGGGTCCTGAACTTTATATCGCAACGGCAGCACAGTCTGGGTGGGCAGTAGGACATCAAAAACCATAGCCGTGAGCACTGGCTCGCCCCAAGGCTGTGCCCTAAGCCCCCTGCTGTTTAGTCTGCTTACACATGACTGTACTGCTAGACTCAACAACAACTTCATCAACAAGTTCGCTGATGACACAACAGTGGTGGGTCTCATCAGTGACAATGATGAGTCGGTGTACAGGATGGAGGTGGAGCTGCTCACAGGATGGTGCAAATCCCACAACCTCATTCTCAACGTGGGAAAAACTAAGGAGATGGTGGTTGACTTCTGGAGGGCGGAAAAACAACACCATACACCTCTGCACATCGATGGAGCTGATGTGGAAAGGGTCAGCAGCGTGAATTTCCTAGGACTCCACCTGTCAGATGACCTGACGTCCACGACCAATACCACAGCACTGGTCAAGAGAGCCCAGCAGTGACTACACCCTCTCCGAAGACTACGGAAAGCAGGTCTCCCCACTACACACTTACGACCTTTTTATAGGGGGACAATCGAGAGCACATTAACCTACGGCATCACTTCCTGGTTCGGGAGCTGCAAGGCGTACGAACGGCACCAACTAGACAGGATTGTGAAGGCCGCCAGCAGGATTATTGGTGCTCCACTCCCTTTCCTGCTGGACATATATAGAAAGAGATGTATCAGCAGAGCCATCTCCATCATCAAAGACCCCTACCACCCATCGCATCACAAATTCTCCATCCTGCCATCTCGGAAGAGGTACAGGAGCATCAGCTGCAAAACCAGCAGGATGCTCCTCAGCTTCTTTCCGCAGGCTATAAGACTGATAAACGGACTTTGCCCCCTGCCAAAGTATCGCGCACCAACCACCAACCTGGACACACTGCAGCAGAGCCACTGTCGTGTCGCTGCCGATCGGAACGCCTGTTGATGTTTAGTAGAGAGTAGAGTGTTTAATTTGTTCATGATATGTATTTTTATTTCTATTTATTTTTTACTGCACACTGAATGGACACTGGTTGAGCAACGTTTTTTTGTTTCCTCTGGGTATGTGAGTACTCAGGAATATGACAATAAAGATATACTATACTATACTACTAAAAATATCCACTGGCTTGGCCTCCACATCCTTCTGTGACAAAGAATTCCACAGATTCTCCTCATCTTCTTAAAATAAACTCCTTTAATTCTGAGGCTATGACCTCTTGTCCCAGACTCTCCCACGTGGAAACATCTTCTCCACATCCACATCCTCTCGATCCAAGCCTTTCACTATTCTGTGTGTTTCAATAAGGTCCCCACTCATTCTTCTAAACTCCAGCGAGTACAAGCCCAGTGCCGACAAACGCTCATCATAGGTTAACCTACTCATTACTGGCATCATTCTTGTAAACCTCCTCTGGACCATCTTCAGAGCCAGCACATCCTACCTCAGATATGGTGCTCAAAATTGCTCACAATATTCAAAATGGGGGCCTTACTATGCCTTATAGAGCCTCAACATTGCTCCCCTGTTTTTGTACACAAGCCCTCTTGAAATAAATGCTAACATTGAGTTTGATATCTTTACTACGACTTGCAGATTAACTTTTTGGGCAAGGGACCTGTAAAATCTATTCATCAGTTTCACTTTTTGTTTCTTTAAATATCAATACTCTATTTGTATATTATGTTGAAGACATTCAACAAAGCATTAGTTACAAAACTTCACCACCCAAACTTGCGTAGACAATCCCCTAGATACTGCTTGTACCATATCATGGACAGGTGACTAAAGTGCATTTTGGATTTAAAAATAATAAATAATTATTAAAAAATAAAGAACTATTTGGATAGCAGTAAAAGGATGGATTTATGAAGGGGAAATCCTGCTTGACTAGTCTTCTGGAATTTTTTTTGAGGATGTGACAAGTAAAATGGATGGAGAGCCAGTGGATGTAGTGTATCTGAACTTTCAGAAAGCTTCTGATAAGGTCCCACACAGGAGATTGGTGGGTAAAATTAGAGCACATGGTATTAGGGGTAGGGTATTGACATGGGTAGAGAATTGACAGGAAACAAAGCGTAGGAATAAACGGGTCCCTGACAGAATGGCAGGCAGTGGCAAGTGGAGTGCCGCAAGGCTCGGTGCTGGGGCCACAGCTATTTACAATATACATTAATGATTTAGATGATGGGATTAAAGTCAGTCAAATTTATTCATCACATGCATCCGAAGGTGCAGTGAAATGAAGTGAAAAGTAACACTAAAAAATTTGCAGATGACACAAAGCTGGGTGGCAGTGTGAACTGCGAAGAAGATGCTAGGAGGTTGCAGGGTGACTTGGACAGGTTGAGTGAGGGGGCAGATGCAGTGTAATCTAGATAAATGTGAGGTTATCCAATTTGGCGGCAAGAACAAGGAGGCAGATTATTATCTCAATGGTGTAAGATTAGGAAAAAGGGAAGTCCAACCTGGGTGTCCTTGTACACCAGTCACTGAAGTAAACATGCAGATACAGCAGGCAATAAAGAAAGCTATGGCATGTTGGCCTTCATAACGAGAGAATTTGCGTATAGCAATAAAGAGGTCATTCTGCAGTTGTACAGGGCCCTGGTGATACCACATCTGGAGTATTGTGTGCAGTTTGGGTTTCCTAATTTGAGGAAGGACATCCTTGCTATTGAGGCAGTGATGGCAAGGTTAATCTCCGGGATGGCGGAACTGTCATATGAGAAAAGATTGGAAAGACTGGGCTTGTATTCACTGGACTTTAGAAGGATGAGAGGGAATCTTATAGAGACCTATACACTTATAAAAGGATAGGACAAGCTAGATGCAGGAAAAATGTTCCCAATGTTGAATTTAAAAGCGAGTTAGATAGATCTCTAGTGGCTAGCACAAGGGATATGGGGAGAAGGCAGGCACAGGTTACTAATTGTGGAAGATCAGCCATGATCACGATGAATGGCGGTGCAGACTCGAAGGGCCAAATGGCCTCCTCCTGCGCCTATTTTCTATGTTTAACTAAACTGTGCTCAAATTCTGCAAAATCCAAAACAGAAATTAATAAAATGATGGATTTAAAAAAAGACAGCATACTTCCCACGTATGCCATGCTCATTAGTTATGTAGTTTCTCACTTCAAAATACAAAAAATCCATAAATCACATCCCCTCGAATTATGCTGATTATTCAAACATTTTTTAAATTATTTAAACACAAACCAAAGAGTAATTAACCTTTCAACAGCATTTTTCATTAAAATCAGGGACTGTACATGATGGCAAACATGTAGTCAGGTAATGCATTAGCAATAAAAATATATTACAATAAATAATTATAAAAATAAGCTTGAGTGAAGAACATCAGCAGGCTTCTAAATTGCTTGTTCGCCCCTTCACTTGGTGAATTTGTTCACAACATGTATCACAGGTTGGAATGTTAGAATCGATTCACCAACTTTAAGTCCATTAATTTGAACTTTCATATAGAATAGAATAGAATGCCTTTTATTGTCATTCAAACAGCTTGGTTTAAACAAAATTGCATTTTCTACTTAACATTACAAAAAAAACCCAAGCCCCACACTTAACACAGTTTACACAAACATCCATCACAATGAATCTCCAACACCTCCTCACTGTGACGGCAGGCAAAAGTCTTATCTCTTCCCTCTGTTCTCCTCCCGTGGTCCAGCCAGGGGTGGAAAACCCGGGGGGCCAGAGGGGACACGTCCCCTCCATGTTTTGAGAGGTGGGGGACATCGCCCCCAAGTTTTTCTAAACCGGATTTTAAAACCCGGTGAAATCTCCGCTCTCCGTGAGAGAGTGGGGGTGGGACTGATGATCGAGGGCGCCGATTGGACAAGAGAGACGTCGGTCAGCAGGCAATGGGGGCGGGACGCAATGGAGGAGGGAGGAGTGGGGGGTGGGGGGGCGTGGGACTGAGGATAGAGCCCGGTGATTGGAGGAGGGAGACGTGGCACAGATCTGCGCCTCATCCGCAGCCAGGATCGATCCTGGCCGGATCTCCGGCGCTGTCCTGTCCCCTCCCGAGTGCCCCCCCCCCCCCCCCCCATGCCCCGCGGGTGGCCAGAGAAGTAGGCAGCAAAGATCCTCCGCTATAGGATCTTTGGTCGGGAATCAGACTGGCCAGCGCAGAGAAACAGCACTAAACCCAGCTAACTCTGCCTGTCCTGCCAGGTGAGCCAACAGCCTTCCTGGACTTGCGGGAAATATGGCCAGCGAGGAGAAGCAGCGCTAGTATCCCGTCAGTCCAGACAGGGCTGTAGTTAACCTGGTAAGACAGGCAGAGTTGAGCTTCATTTAGCGCTGGATTGAGCCTCCGAAGCCTCGCGCGCATGTGTCAGTGTGCGCAAGTGCGCGAGGCCGCCAAAAATGTGTGTCCCCGTCCCCTCCATGTTTTGATAGCGAGTTCCGCTCTTGGGTCCAGCAGTCCAACTGCAGCGTCGAGGCGACTGGGGCTCCCAATGTTAAAGCCCTCGGCAGGCAATGGTAAGTCCCGCTGCCGTTAAGCCGCGCCAGGCAATGTTAGGCCCCGCTCCAAGTCATTTAACCCTGCGATTCCGACAGGAGAAGTTGCCGTTGCGGGAGCTCTGAAAAGCAGTCTCCCACCAGGGACCTGCGAGCTCTCGATGTTACCGTCCACCGGGCCTGTGGCCGGAGCCTCCAAAGCTAGGTCGCAGCCGTGTGCCCCCACAGCTCTCCCCGTTCCAAAGTCGGCCAGCAGGACTGCAGGCTCCGCGACTGGAGCCCTCAGGTTGGTTCCAGTTGGAGGCCGCCTCCGGCTCCACGATGTTAGGCCCAACGACACCAGAGACCCGGCAGGGAAAAGTCGGGTCCCCGTACAGGGAAAAGATTAAACAGTTCCCCACCCCACCCCACACACACACATATACACAGCTAAAAATAAATAAAAACTAGAATCAAAAACTTACATTTAACGAGACAAAAATTAAAAAAAAGACAAACGGACTGCAGTCGAGCCGTTGCCGCTAGGCTAGGCGCCGCCACACCACACAGTGCATTTGTAGAGCATACATAAAAATGAAAAATATAAATAAGCAGGATTTTAAGATGCAAGAATTGATTGCTTTAGCCAACCACAATTCCTTTTGGTCACCATTTTCTCACTATTCAGAGATCCTCAGCATTCAAACATTGGCAGGATAGCATGAATTGCGAGCATGATAAGCTCTACAACGTCAATCTGTACGTCACTATGGAAGGCATTGAATTAAGTCTACTTGCTGAAAACACACTTTGCCAAAGTTTAAACAAAACGCCACTAAGATTGCCGTTTGCTATAAGATCATAACTAAGATGTTCTAATCAGATTGCAGTTCACATATTTTTTGTGTTTAAGAGGGAACTGCAGATGCTGGAGAATCGAAGGTTACACAAAAAAGCTGGAGAAACTCAGCGGGTGCAGCAGCATCTAAGGGTTTCGGCCCGAAACGTTGCCCATTTCCTTCGCTCCATAGATGCTGCTGCACCCGCTGAGTTTCTCCAGCTTTTTTGTGTAACCTGCAGTTCACATATGCTGATTTGAAAGTAACCTATTTTGATATACTATTTTGAAATGGTCCTTAGCATTTCGGAAACTCAACACCACTGCATCATTTAGTTTGCAAGGAAAAAATAACTTTCATATTTCCCAGGTTACACAAAAAAGCTGGAGAAACTCAGTGGGTGCAGCAGCATCTATGGAGCGAAGGAAATAGGCAACGTTTCGGGCCGAAACCCTTCTTCAGACTGATCATATTTCCCACATTGCTGTTTTAAACAACTCAGTAATTCTGGAAATAGTTGTAAACATTTGGAACGGGGAGAGCTGTGGAGGCATTTTATATTTTATAAAATATTTATAAAAATGGTATATATGTACTCCATTGTCTACATACACTATAGACAATGTAGCAATGTTACAAAATTTTGAGATTTAAAAAATCAAGTCTGCAATTTATCCCATCAGATAAAGCATAAAAAGAAGTTTAATTTGACACCTAATTCACTTTCATATCTCAAGTAATAAAAACGTTATGGCCATTTTCATACTCGGAAATTAGCATCTTGTTCCCTATTAATTTTCTATGGACATAACAAAAAAGCTGTGATCATGGACAGTCAAAAGCCCATAACCTTCTTAAAAATTAAGAGAACTGAATGAAATTTTCAGTTATCGTAGATTGAACCATTCTGAAACAAATATAAAATAATCTTACTTGGATGACCTGAAATTAAAGCATATAATTAGTTAGTTACCCAATTGTAGCTAATTTCAAACTTCAATTACTAGATCTAGGCATCTATCCATTTCTTAATAAATGATTAACATTTTTAAATAGCCTAAGTGTCCAAATAATATTCACAAATAATTAACAATAAAACATGACTTTTAAATCTCATTTACATTAATTTATAGGCCAAATGGAAGGAATTTAGTGTTCAATTGCTGTAAATTAAAGTCCATTTTAAAGTCCATTTTAAATCAGCTTTCTAGTGGGTTCCTGTGAACGCGCTGGTTTAGAACGTTCACATTGCGCTGGATTTGTGCCCTCAAATGCCCAGAAAAATACTGCGGGATATAAAGAGCCCAAAATGAACTACTCGCTATAGTAAACTTTGTATAAAGGGGTCTTAAGAAGCCCCTTTTAATGTAAAAATAAGGTGCATACCTTTAATTGTTTGCTTTATAAAACCCTGGGGCTGCGAGAGGTCGCAGGTTGAGAGAGTGATTTTAAAACTATTATAACTATTATTCGAGGCCTATAAAACTAATAATGCCTTTTGCGACGGGGTCTTTCAGCGATTTTTCGTTAATGATTTACTAGGCTGAACATCTTCGATTGGAACAGCCTAGTAAAAATCACGTTTTAAACCCGCCCCCTCTAAACAGCGCCAAAATCGCGCACACGGGCTGGGGCAGATTCTCAGCGACGATTCAGGTAGGTTTTGCAACATACCTAGACAATTGAGTACATATATACCTTTTTTTAAAATATTTCTGTCCTCACATATAATAGCATTCTTAAAGTTAAGAAAACGCTAATATCGACTAAAAATATTTGAAACATTAATGCAGTAAATACCACTCGTTTATTATGAATTTCAAAATTATATAGTGACACTTCCGGTGGCGCCATGCTGGACTGGCAATCGCAACTTTTAGCTCCGCTGCTGTAAAATCGCGATTATTCGCGTTAAAATCGGGTCTGGAGGTCGGGACCAATTCAAAAACTCACCGGAGCCCCGGGACGTCGCGCTGATGACATCATCAGTAAGCGCTGTGATTTATTTTTTTTTTTTTTTTTTTTTTTGTATTTAATTTTTTATTATTGGAGATAGGTACATGATCTATTACATCTATTACATCATTATTACATCATTTTTAAATTGATAATATTGTCAGTTATTATTACATTGTCTCCAATACTTTTTGCATTTTTCTTCATTTTTTTTTTTATAACTAGATAGGGCTAAAGGGATAGATGAAATAGAGAGAGGGAAGAAGGAAAAAGAAAACTAAAATAAAAAATAAAAAAAGGAAAAGGAGTGAAAGAGGTAGTTGAAGAAGAATGGAAAAATTTGTTAAAGTTTAAAAACATCATTCGAGATATGTTCGTACATTTCGAAGTATAGCATTTCATCCAATCTTTAGTCCGGGTGCTAGTCAGGTTCCTGTGCTGAACTGTTCTGACCCTTTAAATAATCAATAAAAGGAGACCATGTTCCAACGAATAATTCCTGTTTATCCAACAGGGAAAATCTGATTCTTTCCATGTTTAAGGTCTCCGTCATTTCTATAATCCACATTTTGATTGTGGGGGCCGTAGGGCCTTTCCAAAATTTTAGGATTAATTTTTTTCCTGTTATTAAACTGTAATCGATAAAGTTTCTTTGTGTTATTCTAAGTGTTTGATTTGATTCTGATATTTCCGAATATTATTAATTTTGAGTTGGGTTCCAGTTGTGTGTTGATTACTTTGGATATTATACTAAAAATATTTACCCAAAAATTTTTTAATTTTTGTACAGTTTGTAAACATGTGCGATAACGTAGCTTCTAAATGTTGACATTTATCACATATAGGTGAGATATGTTGAAAAATTTTATGTAATTTTGTTTTGGCGTAGTGTAACCTATGTATTACTTTAAATTGTATTAGAGAATGTCTCGCGTTTAGTGAACATTGATGTATGTGTTGTAGACTTTCTTCCCAAGTGTCTTTCGTTATTACCTGGTTTAATTCTTTTTCCCATGCTTGTCTGTGTAAGTCCGTCAAAGGAATGTCACTATCTAATAAGATATTATATATATAAGATATTAATTTTTCTGTATTAGGATGCTTATTCCAACATTCATCTAGAATCTCTGGGTTTCTATTTCGAAAATTTTTAGAATTCGATTTAACATAATCTCTGAGTTGAAGATATCTGAAATAATCATTTCCTCGAAGTCCATAAATCTGTTGCAACTCCTGAAATGTCAAAAAAGAGCCTTCTTTGTAAAGGTGTCCTATATTTTTAATTCCATTATTCTTCCATTGTGTAAAACCCCCGTCTAAACATGAAGGCTTAAACAATGAGTTATTCACAATTGGAAGAAAAAGAGATAAGTTATCTAATTTTAATGTCTTTTTTAATTGTTTCCAAATTTTTATAGCACTAAATATTATAGGGTTTTCCTTATAAATTTTCTTGTTTAATTTAGACGTAGCAAATAATATCGCACCAATATCATAAGGCATACAATCTTCCCTTTCCAGTTTTAACCAGTCTGGTTGCTGGTCTATTTCTCCCAACCAGAAGTTCATATTTTTAATATTAACTGCCCAGTAATAAAACAAAAAGTTAGGTAAAACCAAGCCTCCATTATTTTTTGATTTACACAGGTGTCGTTTGCTTATCCTATGATTCTTATAATCCCAGATAAAATCATTAACAATAGAGTCCAATTTTTTAAAGAAGTTTTTTGCCAGGTATATCGGAATCGTCTGAAAAAGGTATAATATTTGCGGTAAAAAAATCATTTTTATGGCATTAATTTTACCAACCATTGAAATAGGTAATGTTTTCCAGTATTGGATATTCTTATGTAATTTATTCAATAATGGGGGGAAATTTGCTTTAAATAATGATGTATATATCTTAGTTACATAGATACCTAGATATTTAAATTTTTCATTTACTACTTTAAATGGGAATTGTTGTATTATCTGTTTGTTATGTTCCCTTATTGGCATAATTTCACTTTTATTCCAATTTATTCTGTATCCTGAAAGTGCACCGAATTGGTTTATTAGTTTTAATAGGTTTGGGATACTAATTTCTGGTTTTGTGATGTAAATTAATACGTCATCTGCATATAGAGAAATTTTATTCACTGTGTCTTTACTGTTATACCCATATATTTCCGGATGCCCCCTAATTCTTTCTGCAAGTGGCTCAATTGCAAGTGCAAATAGTAATGGAGATAACGGGCATCCTTGTCTACACCCTCTAGATAGACTGAATTTAGATGACAGTCTTTGGTTGGTAAGTATTCTGGCCGTAGGATTTGTGTATAGCAGTTTTTTTATCCATGTGCAAAATTTCTCCCCTAGCTGCATCTTTTCCATCACCGAAAATAAATAAGGCCATTCGACCTGATCAAATGCTTTTTCAGCGTCAAGTGAGATTATTGCTAAATCTTCATTAATAATTCTCTTGGTATATATAATATTAAATAATCTTCTTAGGTTATAATATGAATACCGTTTCTGAATAAAGCCTGTTTGGTCAGGGTGTATTAATTTATTCATCACTGTACTTAATCTACGTGCTAGTATTTTAGTTAGTATTTTCTGGTCTGTATTCAGAAGTGCAATTGCTCTGTATGATCCCGGATCTTCCGGATCTTTATCAGCTTTAGGAATAAGCGTTATTATAGATTCATTTAAGGTATCTGGGAGTTTCTGTTGGGTGTAGATATAATCATATAGTCTTTGCAAGCGTGGGCACAGCAAATCATGAAATTTCTTGTAAAATTCTGAACCTAGACCATCTGGCCCTACTGCCTTACCATTTTTAAGAGAGCCAATAGACTCCTCAATATCCTTTATCGTAATTTCCCTTTCTAATAATTCTCTATCCTTTGAATCTAAACCTTTTAAATTACATTTTATTAAAAAATCTGCTATTCCTTCTGATTGTGCTACAGTTTTAGTTGAATAAAGGTTATGATAGTATTGTAGAAATCTATCATTTATATCCTTGGGCATTTTTAATAATTCTCCTGTCTCTGTTCTAATTTTATGAATTATTTTTTTCCCTTCCATTTTTCGCAGCTTGCGTGCTAATAATTTTTGTGGTTTGTCTTCAAATTCAATCTGTAATTTTTTGTTTTTTTGATTAAGTTTTATTACTTGTTCTGAGTACATTTTATTTAATTTATATTTCAGTACAGCAATTTTTTATTATGTTTTTAACGTAGATGGCGTTCTCGCGTTTTCTGTATCTAGTTGCTTAATTTCACTTTCCAGTGCTTTTTGTTTAATCCTGTTTTCTTTATTATAAAATGCTTGGGCAGAGATTAATGTACCTCGAACATACGCTTTGAACGTCTCCCACATAAGAGAAGCAGGTGTGTCAGGGTTGTCATTTACCTCAAAAAATATTTGAATTTGTTTAATAATATATTCCTGGCATGATCTTTCGTTCAAGATTTGCGGGTTAAGTCTCCAATATTTTTGTTTCTCGGACATTCCATTTAATTTAATCATGAATGTTACCGGTGCGTGATCTGAGATTATAATGTTATGATATTTTGAATTATAAGTAAATGGAATAAACGTAGAATCAACTAAAAAGTAATCTATTCTTGAGTATGTTTTGTGTACTGGTGAATAAAATGAATATTCCCGTCCGGTTGGGTTTTCTATTCTCCAGATATCCTTAATATTAGTGGTATTAATAAATGAATTTAAAAAAACACTTGAGTTGGATGTTGATTTTTTTTGCCTTGATGATCTATCTAAGTATGGGTCTAATGTACAATTGAAGTCTCCTCCAATTATTAATTTGTATTGTGCAAATTCAGGAATTTTATTAAATGTTTTGTTAAAAAAAGTGGGGTTATCGAAGTTAGGCCCATAAACATTTAGAAGGATCACTTTTTCACTATTTAACTCTCCAACCACTATAATATATCTGCCATCCATATCCACTATTATTGAGGAGGTCGCAAAAGGAATTCCTTTACGAATTACTATTGCTACTCCTCTTGACTTGTGGGAAAAAGAAGAATGATATGATTCAGCGATCCACTTAGCTTTAAGTCTGTGTTGTGATTCCTTTTTAAGATGTGTCTCTTGAAGAAATATTATATCTGTTTTGATTTGATTTAGGTGTGCCAAAACTTTACTTCTCTTAATTGGTTCATTGATTCCCTTGACATTCCAACTACAAAATGTTATTCCCTGACCCCTTCTTGTCATGTTAGCATCTTGCATATTGCTTTTGTGGTGGTCTATAATCGGGTAGAAGGAACAACACATAGAACCTGACCCTGCTCCCAAACCTCAGATAGATGAATTTAAATTCAAATACATCATTCTTCCGATCATATCTCCTTGCCTTGGTCTTGTTTTTCCATTCAAACCTTGAGTTAAAGAAGTATTTAAAGAAAGAAAGTGATAGGGTTGGTTAGTGTAGGGTGAGAAAAAAAGAACTACATCTACAATTAGTGTAGTTAGTGATAGCCACACTAACGTGGCTAGAATTCTAAAGACTTCCGTAGCCTTTGTAAAATGAGAAAAATTCCCAGCTCCGTGCCCGAGGAAGAGGAAAGAAAGAAAAAAAAAAAAAGAAAAAAAAGGGAAATTATATTTAACATTCAATCAACTTCTTTGGGAGTATCAAACTTATTTACCTAGTCATACTTATACCCACACAATATATATACACCTACCTACGTACACGTATATATATATATATATATATATGTATGCATACCCACATGTATACTAGTGTCAACACGTAACCCTGCAGAAAGGTTCAAGACAGCAAAATGATTTTAAATTGAAAGATAGAGCGAAAAAAAGAAAAGGAAACCCGTCAATCATAATTATCATATAGGTTGATTTACCTCTTACATATCTTTCTATATACTATATTATGTAATTCCTTTCTTCATTTATCAAAGACTATTAGTTATTGATCATTGTTATCCATCTTATACCGTATTAACTTTTATAAGAATTAATAATGTTAATAATTTTAGTGGAAATAAGGATATTTAATAAGTATTAGTTGTTACCTATATAGTTAAATATGAATTTACATATAATAGTAATGATTAGTAACCTAAAAAGAGCTAAAACAAAAAAGAGAGAAAAGAGGGAAAAACCCTCGAAAAATCACAGTTTTTGTCCAGTGTCCTCCATCATTTTCGATTTCCAAGTGTCTATAAAGTTCTTGAACGAATTTTAAAGGTCCTTTTAGATCTGATGGTCATCTTAGTCCTTGGCTCCTAAGGAGTGGTGTGGGTTCTTCAGTCTGTAGGCACGTTACCAACTACCTTGG
Organism: Leucoraja erinaceus; assembly: GCF_028641065.1. NCBI lineage: Eukaryota > Metazoa > Chordata > Chondrichthyes > Rajiformes > Rajidae > Leucoraja > Leucoraja erinaceus. Next base: position 3,059,527 of record NC_073389.1, on the reverse strand, counting down.
CGTATTCGAGTGCTTTTTCGTGCTCTGTAAAAAAGAACACATTGGAATTGTAGGTGACTCTTAGCTTTGCGGGATAGAGTAGGCTGTATTTCAAATCCGGTACACTCTTCAATATTCTTTTGGTCTCGTTGAACAGCATTCTTTTCTTGAAGACCTCTGTCGAGTAATCTCGGTAGATGCTAAATCTCTCGCCTTCAAAAAACAGTTGACCGCTCCGAACACTTTTCTTCATTATCTCATCAAATTCATGATCCTGTAGGACTTTTACAATAATTTGTCTTGGATGGACATCATCTTGAGTACGACGTCGCTGCGCTCTATGGGCTCGGCCGAGTAGAGGTTTGTGATCCAATTTTAGGACTGTATGTAGTAGGTCTGCCACAAAATCCCGAGTACCCATTTCCTTCTCCCTTCCTTCCTTCACCCCTACAATTCTTAGGTTCTTTCGTCTTTGACGCCCCTCCAGATCGATACATTTATCATTTAATTTGCTCACCATGTTTGTGAGGCGTTGGTTTTCAGTAAGGAGCTGATTTACTGTTTCTGCACTCGTCATCGCACATTTCTCAAGCTCGGTTATCGCTATTCTGTGTTGATCGAGTTCTTGGCGAATGGGGTCCACCTCTATTTGAGCCTTTGTTTCCACCGAAACGAGTCTAGCTTCCATCACTTCCATCTGGTCTTTGACCTCTTCCTCCCTCGTCCTCTTCCAGTTTTCAAACATTTGTTGAACTGTAACGAGCATTTCTGCTCTAAAATCTACCTTGAAGGTGTCTAGTGATTTTTGAAATTTCTCACTAAAAGTCTTCATTTCAGCAGCCAGACAAGTCTTCATTTCAGCAGCCAGAAAGATTTTAAGATCTTCCATTTCCCCTTTTTTCCCCCCTTTAATCTTCCTTGGAGGATCTTCCTGGGCCATCGTTGTAACTGAGGCCGAGGCTTCTGTAGGGCCTTCCTCTTCCATCTGGGGTCTTCCTTTAGCCGATTTTTTTGTTGTTCCACGGGGGGGGGTGTGTTGTAGCGACATACCTTAAGTCGCAGGCCTGATGACGTCACGCAGGCTGCCGTTTCAGATTGCAGGTAGGTCCCGATTTTTCTCCCGTTTTTTGTTTTCCTCGGTACGGAGCTGGTTGGCGCTGGACTTAGTTCTCCATAGCGCCACCGGAAGTCCAGTAAGCGCTGTGATTTAAAACGGAGGATAAAGGATATTAAATGAAAAAACTGTCTTCAGCTCAGAGCCCTCGGAGAACAATCTCAAAACTGCTGAAAACACAGAAAACTGAAGAACAGATCTCTGAAGTAGATTCTGGAATGGCTACAGGATCCAAGACTGAGATGGCTACTAAGGAGAAAAATGAAATGGAGGAGATAAAGAACTCGGTAAGAGAACTGAGAAAGGATATTGAGGCTGGAAACTCAAAAATTATGGAAAATATTAATGTTAAATTGATGGAAAATATGTCAAACATCAATGCTGGTAATCAAAAAGTTATTGACTGCATTGGCATTATACAAAAACGAATTGAGGATGTGCATGAAGAGCTAATGGGGAGAATTAATAAAGGGGAAGAAGAAACTAAGAAGAAGTTTGAGGCTGTACATGTAATTGTTTCTTCACATGTAACTGAAATAAAAGACATGGAAACAATTGTTGATCAAATGGCTGAAGATATGCAGGGAATGAAGCTAGAACTAGACAGCCTCAAGAGTCAACTGGCGAAAGTCTCAGATAAATGTCTTGATCTTGAAGCTCGCTCACGACGCCAAAATGTATGAATACTGGGAGTAACAGAAGGGGCAGAGGGGAACAACACCCGTGAGTTCACTGCCAACTTAATCAAACATGTACTCAAGTTACCTGTGGAACCGGAAATTGAAGTGGCACATCGAATACCTAGATTTAAGCCAAGATCACAAGCAGATCCAGCCCACCCACGACAGGTCATAGTCAAACTTCGGGACATTTCAGCACTTGAAGAGCTGATGAAAAAAATCAAATATGGAGTGAAGATGACCTTTGGAAATGACACTATCAAACTCCTCCGGGATTATCCCTATGAGGTCGTGCAAAAGAGAAGAAAGTTCGAACAGACAAGACAGATTCTCCACGGAGTTAAAGATGTCACATGTGGCGTTTTTTATCCGGCCAGGATGCGCATTACTTTCAAGGGAAAAGAGAAAACTTTCACTAATTCGGACGCATCTTATAAATATGCCCAAGAGATTGTGGCAGAAACAGAAGATTAATCACGGCAGCGGGACGATATGGACAGTTTCTTTCCTTTTATTACTTCACAGAGAACACCTGAAGATAAGGGAAGAAACACCATTCTCTAAAAGTTTAAAATGGAAGAGAATTTCCACGTGCGCTGGTCTAGACACCTTATCTCCATTGGACGCTTTGGAATTCAACTCGAGGACATTCTTTGTTCAAAATGAAGGAAAGACTGCTAAGCAACGCAGAGATGAACAGCAGAGCCGAATGTGGAAAACACCACAAGGACAACTGGCGGTTTAAGATCTTAAAACAGCTTTACAAAATATAGAGAATTAATAATAACTAACAATACTAATATAGAAATATAAATGGAAACTAACCTGAATTATATAATGGCCAAAATGTAATAATCTGCTAATAAGACTGACTAGCTCGTATATAGAGATAACGAATTTTAGTATTAAAGTAGATAATACTGAAAGGTTAAGTGTTATGTAGTTTGTGTGGAGAAGGGAGGAGACTCAGGCACCTGGCATAATTCCAGGAGCCTGTTTCTGGTTAACCCTTACAGCTAACAGTCAATAGTCAATATCAATAGTCAATAGTCTATTTATTTGTCATTTGGACCCCTGGAGGTCCAAATGAAATGCCGTTTCTGCAGCCATACATTACACACAAATAGACCCCAGACACAACACAATTACATTTTACATAAACATCCATCACATAGCTGTGATGGAAGGCCAAAAAAACTTATCTCTCCACTGCACTCTCCCCCCCCCGATGTCAGAGTCAAAGTCAAAGCCCCCGGCTGGCGATGGCGATTGTCCCGCGGCCATTAAAGCCACGCCGGGTGGTGCGAGGTCGCACACCGGGTCTTGCTGTTAAAGACCCCGGCGTGCGCTCGCAAAGTCCCGCGGCCGTTCCAGCCGCGCGGGGCAGTGGTGCTAGGCCCCGCTCCAGGAGCTCTTCGACCCCGCAACTCGGGCGGGAGAAGTCGCCGTTGCGAGAGCCCCGAAAAGCGGTCTCCCTCCAGGGATCCGTGGGCTCCCGGTGCCGCCGTCCGCAGACCCGCAGCAGCAGCCTCCCAATCTCCGGAGGTCGGGCAGCAGCAGCGGCAGCACTCCTCCACCGCTCCACCCGCTCCGGTCTCGGCCAGCTCCGCGACGGTGAGGTGAGTCGGCACCTGAGTCCCCGGCTTCTTCCTGTTGGAGGCCGCTCCTCGTTGCGGCCTCAACGACAACCGAGACCCGACGAGAAAAGGTCGGGTCTCCAGTGCAGGGAGAGATTTAAAAGTTTCCCCCCCCCTCCCCCCCACCCCCCCCCCCCCCCCCCCCCACACACACACACCCCCCAACATAAAATAACAAAAACTACATTAAAACACAGACAAAAAATAATAAAAACGCGGACAGGCTGCAGAGGCCGCTGCTGACCAGAGTCGCACCGCCTACTCATTATCAGCTTACTATTATCAAAGGTATAACTAATTATAAATAATTAGTAGATGAAAGTGTTAGATAAATAAATTCTTAGGGTTAGAGTAATAAAAGGAGCGGAGCTAATTGTACAACATCAACTTCGGAAGTCGAATAGATGTCGAATCCCACAGACGCGTGGGACACGCACTACAGTGTCGAACACTTCAGACACTGTAATTTTACTTGTTCAATTTTTTTTTTTTAATCACAATATGTCACTACTATGTGATTTTTTTTCAAGGAAAATCGCAAAAGGGATCTACCAAGGAAGTTAATAATATAAACGCCCCCCAAATATCCAGAGTCCTGAGGTATGGATGCACCGTAATAAATATGGGTATTAAAATCAGAGAAAATGCAAGATGATAAACAAAAGAAAATGGGAGGAATCACTCTGTGTAGCTGGAATATAAGGGGTATTAATGAACCAATTAAAAGGGGCAAAATACTAGCTCAGTTGAAATCATGTAACACGGACATTAATTTTCTACAAGAAACGCACCTTAAACATCAAGATCAGATGAGATTGAGGGCGAATTGGATAGGCCAAACATTTCACTCCTCATATACTTCGAAATCCAGAGGCACCGTAATTATTATTCGCAAAGGAATACCATTCAAATCAAAGAACATTATATCAGATAAGGAAGGGAGATATCTTATCGTTACAGGAGAGATCCATGCTACGCCAATCACTTTGGTAAACATATATGCGCTCAATTTTGATAATCCTCAATTTTTAAATAAAATCCTGAATACAATCTCAGAATTTAACTACCAAAATGTTATAATTGGAGGAGACTTCAACTGTGATTAGATAAATCGATGCAAAAACAAAGAGGTAATATGAAATCTAAAACTAGTGAACTTAAATACATATATAAAACATACAAATATAGCAGACGTCTGGAGGATCGCGAATCTGACTGGAAGGGAATACTCGTTTTATTCAATGTTACATAAAACATACTCATGTATAGATTACTTCCTAGTGGATACAAAACTAATCCCTTATACTATGAACCCTAAATATCACACCAATACGATTTCAGATCACTCCCCGCTAACTTTTGTTTTAAAATTGGAAGGAATGTCTACGAACAAATCATTCTGGAGGTTTAACTCGCAAATTCTGAAAGACCCACAAGGGAGGATATATCTAAAAAACAGATGGACCTATTTTTTGAGACAAATGATACACCAGATATATTGCCCACTTTATTATGGGAATCCTTCAAAGCATTTTTAAAGATTAAATCAGATAGAGGGGAATTATTAACACTACCTAATGATATCAATTAAAAATTTGCTCAATATTACAAGAATTTATACACGTCGAAAACGCTAATAGACAATAATAAAGTTTCAGAATTTTTGGATAATTGTAACCTTCCAAAACTTGAATTGAAGGAACAAGAGGAACTGGGAGCACAAATTACATCTAAGGAAATAGAAGACACAATAAACACACTTAAGAATGGAAAAACACCAGGACCAGACGGATTCAGTAATGAATTTTATAAATGTTTTTCGACAAAGTTACTCAACGTCTACAGAAAATGTATACATACGCTTTTAAAGAACAAATCTTACCTGAAACACTAGCAGAATCAACGATCACATTAATACTTAAAAAAGATAAAGATATAGAAGAACCAGGCTCATATAGAGCTATTGCTTTGTTAAATACGGATCAAAAAATATTAGCGAAAACACTAGCTAGAAGACTGTCAATATGTTAGTAAATTAATAAATGAGGATCAAACGGGATTTATACCCAAGAGACATTCATTTAATAACCTGAGACATCTGTTTAACATAATGCACTCTCACAAACCTCAAGAACAAAGTTATCTATGATTTCATAGGACGCAGAAAAAGCGTTTGATCAAGTAGAATGGGATTATATGATTAAAGTATTGCAAAAATTTCAAATGGGAGAGAGCTTCATCGCATGGATAAAATTATTATATAACAAACTCACGGCTAGAATATTAACTAATAATATACTATCTACGAAATTCCAATTAACAAGGGGCAATAGACAAGGATGTTCATTATCACCACTGCTATTCGCTCTGGTAATTGAACCTTTAGCTGAAAAAATTAGAACACACCCGGATATTTACAGTTATAATACAAAATATTCAAAAACCAAAATATCCTTACATGCAGACGATGTATTACTGTATATCACAAAACCCCAAATCAGTATACCAAACATATTAAATCTAATTGAGGACTTTGGATCTTTCTCAGGATACAGAATAAACTGGAACAAAAGTGAAATCATGTCGATAAAACCGAAAGACTCAACACATCTCTTGAAATCCCCCTTTAAAATAGCCACAGAAAAATTTAAATATTTAGGAATTGAAATCACTAGAAATTATCACGCTATGCTTAATGCCAATTATAGCCCCTTACTTAAGAAACTAAATAATCTAATTAAATTCTGGAAAACGCTCCCGATGTCTTTAATAGGTCGAATAAATGCTATAAAAATGATCTTTTTACCACAAATCCTATATTTATTTCAATCAATTCCAATATATCTTCCAAAAAAGTTTTTCAAAAAACTAGACTCAGACAATACAAATTTTATATGGGATTACAAATCCCACAGAATACAAAGAGCACACCTTAGTAAACCAAAAGAGATGGGTGGTCTAGCACCCCCTAACTTTATGTACTATAATTGGGCAGTAAATATTAAAAATATGATTCACCTGCTGGACAACTCTGCCCAGCAGGTGGACTGGATTGTAATGGAGAGAGAGGACTGCTCTCCGTGTAATACAGGAGCGACTCTCCTCTCACCAATGAATCTGAATAACAAAAATTATAATAAAAATTATATAGTGACGGCTAATCATTTAAAAATATCACATTACATATTGCATTTACAAAAGAAAGCTACATTTTTTTTTTAAAGATTCTGCAATTTCTTTCCTTCCCTTACAAAAATGCTTAACGTTATCAACAATGATTTCCTCTTCATAATGTGCTGTTAATATTCATTGAGGAAGTTCATTACAACTTCACACAACCAGTCCTTTAGGATTTTGAATAATCCTAACATTCATCTTCAGCATTACAATTATACATTAACAGTAATTGAGCTCCATAGGTTTTTAAGGTAGTGTCAGACTCCAATAGTTTTAAAGAGCGGTCTTGTACCTTATTTTATTTGTGTATCAACAACACCACAATGCTGAAAACTATATTCTACACTCTGTATCTGTTCCTTTGTCCTACCTATTAAACTGGAGTTTGGCTTGATTGTATTTCTGTACTATATTGTCTGGTTTGATAGCATGCAAAACAAAGCTTTTGACTGTACCTCGATACACTTGACAATAATAAACCTAAACCTAACAGGAAATCAGGTTATTTTGCCTACATTTGAAATATGTTTTAACTAATGATGTATATTTTCATTATATTGAGGGGCTTGGTCCAGTGGGGACACTACTCAGACAAGGGAAGGGATATCATCCCAGTGGCAAGGGTGCAGTGTGTAAAGACAGGTGCAAGGAACCTCACCTCAAAATGCCACATGCTATGTATACAGACAGGTGCTAAGACTACTGGGTATAACACTAGCAATAGAGAAATAAATGAGCTTTAAAAAAAAATCGGCAGGAACAAGTATAAATATTGTTGTTTCTGAGAGTTCAGTGTGTTGGTAATTGAGGAGGCGGGACTTGGATCAAAGCAAGTGTACAATTAGTTCAGATTAGCGAATAAGGCAGCGGCTAGGTCCAATGCAGCAGTTGTGTTGAGGTAAAGTGCAACTTGAAGCTTTGGCGAGAAGGGCTGAGGAGAGAAGTGCTGAACGGTCAGCAGCAGGCAGATACATAAACAGGAGTTGTCGGATACACAAAGGAGACATGCAGGATCATGCAATGTACTGCAGCTACATGGTATGAGTGCTGGTGGACCCCTTGATAAATCCTAATGACCACATCTGAAGCAAATGCAAGTTGATTGAGGAACTAAGACTCAAAGTTGATGACCTGCAGTCTGAGTTTCAAATGCTGCGGCAATTCGGGATGGGTAGAATTACCAGGGTGCAGTGTTTCTGGAGGCAGTCACACCCGTTAGAGTAATAGCTTCCAATGTGGTCCATGGTTAGCAGCAGGGTGTGACTGCAAGTGAGGCAGGCAAGAGAATAGAGGTAAGGATAATGTTAGAGGAACCTCAGTCTTTGAGCTTGTCAGGCGAGTCTCAGATTCTTGCTCTCTGTGCAGAAAAGTGTGGAGAGGGTAGAAAGAATGAACAACCTGACCAAGGCACTGTGATTCAGGGTGCCATTTGAGAGAGAGGAGAGAAGAAAAGCATTGATGCCTTTGGGGATAGTATAGTTAGGATAATAGGCTGTTCTGTCATGAGGATCGAGAGTACCAAAGGCTGTGTTGCCTGCCTAGTGCCTGGGTTAGGGACATCTCGTCTGACCTGCAGAGGAACTTGAAGTGGGAGGGGAAACATAGGAGGTGCAGGAGTAGGCCATTCAGCCTATCATGGCTGATCATCCCAAATCAGTACCCCGTTCAGCTGGGACCAGGGTCCTGGCAAACCGCATAACCAGGGCCGTAGATAGGGGTTCAAGCTAAATAGCTGCGGGGGTTGGGTCAACAAATTGGAAATTTATGGATGAAGTTAAAGGGAAGAAGTGCAGTTAGAAATTGGTAGGTACAACATTGTGGGCATTACGGAGACATGGCTGTGAGAAGAGTTGAGCTGAATATCCAAGGTTACGCATCCTATCGAAAAGACAGACAGGTGGACAGAGGGGGTGGGGTAGCTTTTTTGGTAAGGAATGAAAATCGGCCCTTTGGAAGGAGGGACATAGGATCAGAAGACGTGGCATCCTTGTGTGTAGAGCTGAGAAACTGCAAGGGTAAAAAGACCCTGATGGGAGTTATTTTCAGGCCTCCAACAGGGGTAGGGTGCAAGTTACATCAGGAGTTACGGTCGGCATGTAAGAAAGGCAATGTTACGGTGGTCATGGGGGATTTCATTATGCAGTGAAAATCAGATTGGTACTGGATCCACAGAGAGGGAATTTCTAGAGGGTCTCCAAGATGGTTTCTTATAACAGCTTGTAGTTGAACTTACCAGGGAAATGGTAATTCTGGATATGGTAGATAGACACAAAATGGTGGAGTAACTCTGTAGGACAGGCAGCACCTCTGGAGAGAAGGAATAGGTGACGTTTCAGGTCGAGACCCTTCTTCCGACTGAAGTAATATTTGTAATTTTCCAATTGACTGACTTCTACTCCTTGATTCTCTTGAATTTCTGGCACGGAACCTTCGGAAGATGCAGGATCATTTCATTCCAAAGAGAAAGAAAGATTCTAATGGGAGAATGAGGTGACCATAGCTGATAAGGGAAGTCAAAGACATCATAAACTAAAAGAGAAGGCATAAAAGAAAAGTGGGAAGCTGGAGATTGGGAAGCTTTAAAAAAAAATAACAGAAGGTATCTAAAAAGGCAATATGAGAAAAGATGAAATATGCAAGTAGGTTTGCCAATAATATAAAAGAGCAAACCTAAGTTTCTTCAGGTTTGTAAAGAGTAAGAGGCAAGAGTGGACTTTGGACTGCTGGAAAATGATACTGGAGAAGTGATAATGGGGAATAAAGAAATGGCAGAGGAATTGAATATGTTTTGTGCATCAGTCTTCACAGTCGAAGACACCAGCAACATGCCGGAAATTCAAGAGAGTCAATGGGTAGAAGTTAGTGGAGTGACTATCACTAAAGAGAAGGTGCTTGAGAAGCTGAAAAAGTTACCTGGACCAGATGGACTGCGTCCCAAGGTTCGGAAAGAGATGGCTTTAGAGATGGTGGAGGCATTAGTTATGATCTTTTAAGAATCATTAGAGTCAGCAGTGATTCCAGGTGATCGGAAAATTGCAAATATTACTGTGCTGTTCAAGAAGGCAGAGGAGTGAAGACTGTAGGTCGATTAGCCTGACTTCAGTGGTTGGTAACATTTTAAAGTCCATTATAAAAGACCAGGTTTCGGAGTACTTAGAAGCACACGATAAAACAGGCCAAAGTCAACATGGTTTTGTGAAAGGGAGATCTTGCCTGACGAACCTGCTGGAATTATTTGAGGAAGTAAGTAGCAGGATAGACAAAGGTGAGTCAGTGGATGTGATTTACCTGGATTTTCAGAACACCTTTGATAAGGTGTCACACGTGAGGCTGCTAAACAAGATGAGAGCCCATGGTATCAGAAGGAAAATACTAACATGGATATCAGGTTGGCCGGATGGCAGAAGGCAGTGTGTGGCAATAAAGGGGCTTTTCTGGTTGGCTGTCAGTGACTTGAGGTGTTCCGCAGGGGTCGGTGCTGGGGCCGCTACTCTTCACAATGTAAATAAATTATTTGGATGAGGGAATTGAAGGCTTGTGGCCAAGTTTACAGAAGATGAGTGGAGATGTAGGTAATGTAGAAAAAGCAGGGGCTCTAAAGGACTTGGACAGTTTAGGAGAGTGGGCTGATTAGTGTCAGATGAAATACAGCGTGGCAAAGTGTGGAGTCATGCATTTTGGTAGTAGGAATAAAGGCTATTTTCTAAATGGGAATTTAGAAATCAGAGGTGCAAAGGAACTTGGGAGTGCTGGTGCAGGATTCCCCAAAACTTAATTTGCAAGTTGAATGGGTAGTAAGGAAGGCGAATGTAATGCTAGCATTTATTTAATACAAAAAACAGGAATGTAATGTTGAGGCTTTATAGGGCACTGGTAGACTGGATTTGGAGTATTGTGAATAGTTTTGGGCCCCAGATTTGAGGAAGAATGTGCTGGTGCTGGATAGGGTCCAGTGGAGGTTTACGAGAATGATCCCAGGAATGATTTGGGTTAACATATGATGAGTGTTTGACGGCTCTGGGCCTGTATTAGCTGGAGTTCAGAAGGATGAGGGTGAACCTCATTGAAACTTACTGAATATTGAAAGGCCTGGATAGTGAATGTGGAGTGGATGTTTCTACTAGTGGGAGAGGCTAGGACCAGAGGCCATAGCCTCAGAATAAAAGGACATTCCTTTAGAAAGGAGGAGGAATTTCTTTAGTCAGGGTCTTGCTGTGGAATCCAAGTCAATGGATATTTTTAAGGTGGAGATTGACAGATTCTTAATTAGTAAGGGCATCAGGGGTTATGGAGCGAAGGCTGAATGGGGTTGAGAGGGAAAGATAGATCAGCCACGATTGAATGGTGGAGTAAATTTGATGGGCCAAATGGCCTGTCTGCTCCTAGAATGTATGAATATTTAATGTGTAGAATGTATTACGAACTTTGTATTGTTATGGGTTTTTGGTAAAGGACTGGTTATGAAGATGTAATTAATCTTTTCAATGAATATTAAAACTACATTATGATGAAAGAAAGCATAGTATATAATACTAATCTTTTTTTGTAAGGGGAGAGAATTCATCCCAGAATCTTTTTTAAATTAAATTATTATACTTGCATTATCAAATTGCAGTGATGAAATAAATGAATGAAGCAGAGCTCTGTAATTGTCTGTAAATTAATTGAAATCAAAATATCATTGTGAAAAATTATTTAGTTCTTGACACCACCAGCCTTTTGTAAAATATCGCAATAAGAGTTGGCATTGCATGAAAAAGGTAGCTCAATGTATTAAACATTATTTAGATCTCCACACAAGCTGTTGGCATTGCATGTCGAATTGCGAATCATTTATTTCGATTTTCATACATCGCAAGAGTTTACATTGCGGGCAAAAGGCGGCTCAATAAGTGAAACATTATTTCGTCTTCACGCATTTACATTGCATGACATGAGAAATGTGTGAAACATTTATATCACCGCACAACTAATCCTTGACAAAATATCGCAATAGTTTGCAATGCCTGTAAAAGGTAGCTCAACGTGTGAAACATTATTTAGATCTTCACAGTTTACATTGCACGTGAAACGTGCGAAACGGTGTTTGGATCTTCACATAAACAATCATTTACAAAATATCCAAATAGAGTTTGCATTACATGTAAAGCGCAGCCCAACGCGTGAAACATTATTTAGATCATCACACAGTTTGCAATGTAAAAGGCATCCCAACGTATGGAACATTATACAGATCTTCACCCAACCTGTCCTTTGCAAAATATCGGAATAGAGTTTGCGTTGCATGTAAAAGATAACTCAATATGTCCAACAATATTTAGATCTTAACACAGTTTTCATTGCATTATAAACGGTAACTCAACGTGTGACACATTATTTATTTATTCTGAATAAAGTTTTTTTGGAGGGGGGGGGTTGGATTTTTTGCATTACCTTGCAGATCTGGAAATGATCCGAGGTGAGTGTCTCGGAGATGTCTGCATCCCCGGCTCCTGCTCTGCCTCCTCCCGCGGTCCCGCCGCCAGACCCCGGTCCCATCCCGCCGCCGCCGCCGCCTCCACCTCCACCTCCACCGGGCTGAGCCGGCGACGACGCCGCTGTCAACCCGTCCAGCACCTTGCGGAAATTAAACTTCTTCATCCCCTCCCCACTTTCTTATTTATCCGCTCGCGGATTTTTTTTTCTCGCCGCTCTCTTGTTTATTCCGTCGTCTTTTTCTTTTAACCACTCGAACGAAAAAAAAAGGCAAAGGCAAAAACGAATCAAGCTGCTGTGGAAACGGGGTTGCGGCTGGGTGATAAAGAGATGTGTGTGATGTTTAGCGGCATTTTGGGGGGTTTAGTGATGGAGCTGTCCGACCTCATACAGGTGCCGTCGTCCGTCCGCCCGCCCGTCCTCGCGCTCCCTCTAGCTCTCTCTCCCTCCCTCGCGCTCTCTCGCTCTCTCTCTCCCTCTCTCGCTCGCGCGGCACATCTGCGCTAACCGTCGCACACACGCCCGGATGTCCCGCCCACCCGCGCTTCCGCTCCTGGCTAACGCGGCGCGCCGGGCACGATGGGAACTGTAGTCCATCAGACTACACTCTCTACCCGGTCCGCATCCCATTGAAGCAAAGGAGGTGGATAGATACACAGTGTATGTGCATATATGTGTGTGTGTGTGTGTATATATATATATATATATATATATATATATATATGTATATAATATATATTATATAATATATAATGAAATTCCTCGTATGTTGCAAAACATACTTGGCGAATAAAGTGTGATTTTGATTCTGATATATATAGACACACAAACACAGTGTGTCTACCCCCCTGTATATATATATATATATATATATATATATATATATATATATATGTATATATGTGTGTGTGTATATATATATATATCTATATATATATATATATATATATATATATAGGTGTGTGTGTGTATGTGTGTATATATATATATATATATATATATATATAATATGTGTGTGTGTGTGTATATATATATATATCATATGTGTGTGTGTGTGTGATATATATGTATATATATATATATATATATATACACACACACACACACACATATATATATATATATATACACACACACACACACACACACACACATATATATATATATATATATATATACACACACACACACACACACACACACACACACACACACACACACATATATATATATATATATATATATATATATATATGTAAGAAAGAACTGCAGATGCTGGTTTAAATCGAAAGTAGACACCAAATACTGGAATGAATCAGTGGGACAGCCAACATCTCTGAAGAAGGGTTTCGACTCGAAACGTCACCCATTCCTTCTCTCCAGAGATGCTGCCTGTCCCGCTGAGTTACTCCAGCATTTTGCTTAATTATATGTATGTATACGCATGTACCATTTGCTTGACAGATGACTTGCGCTCATTCACTAAATTGTAGCCGAGCCAAGTGTGAGAGAGAAAATCAAATCGCAGTGCAAATAAATTAGTTAGAGTTTCAGATCAGATACCCACACCTATGCGATTTACCCTAAACAACGGTTTGCCCGAAAGGTGCAATCCTTAACATTACTTTTGCACCTCTCAGCTCCCGCTCCCCGTCCTTTTTCACCATAGGCTCTCTCTGGGCGATTAACGCAATGTACACAGGGATTGCAGCCTAGTATGACTCAAGCTTTCGTTGGAGCGCTTCTGCCAGCCCGAAATCATTACATTTCCATTTTTAGTATGAATATGAAGCCACAAGCAGCTGCAGATACTAGAAGCTTAGCAAATGTGTTTCATTTCTCTGAGGGCAGATATAATTTTGATAGATTTGCAGAGCATTTCTCAGAGATGGATGGTCTATTCAGAAGGTTTGGAGGAGCTTACCACAGCATGGAGCTGGCATGCAACCCATTCACAGGGCTGGGACTTGAGGCGTTCCTTTTAAATTGGTTTACCATTCGCCAGTGAAATAAATAGCACACTCTCCTTGTAACCTGTTACTTTGTTTCTAATATTTTAGCATTGCGACTTTAGTCCAAAAGGAAACAATAAACAATAACAATAAGTACCCTGCAATTAGAAAACGGACTTTTAGAAACACAATCCCGTTTGCTGATTATATTTTGGACAATAGATTATTTTCTCACATGTATGGACACTATAAACTCAGCTGTCATTATTTGATTACTTCACTCGATAATCATTGACAGGATCGACAACAATGTTGGTTTGCTGATAAGGTAGACACAAAATGCTGGAGTAACTCACCGGGACAGGCAGCATCTCTGGGGAGAAGGAATGGGCGACGTTTTGGGTCGAGATCCTTCTTCAGACTGATGTCAGGGGAGTGGGAGGGACAGAGATAGAATGTAGTCGGAGACAGTAAGACTGGTGGGAGAACTTGGAAGGGGAAGGGGATGGAGAGAGGGGGAAAACAAGGGCTATTTGAACTTACAGAAGTCAATGTTCATACCTCTGGGGTGTAAGATGCCCAAGTGAAATATGAGGTGCTGTTCCTTCAATTTGCACTGGACCTCACTCTGACAATGGAGGAGGCCCAGGACAGAAAGGTCAGATTGAGAATGGGAGGGGGAGTTAAAGTGCTGAGCATCCAGGAGATCAGGTAGGTTAAGGCGGACTGAACGGAGGTTTTTCAGCGAAACGATCGCTGAGCCTGCGATTGGTCTCACCGATGTAGAGAAGTTGACAGCTGGAACAGTGGATACAGTAGATGAGGTTGGAGGAGGTGGAAGTGAACCTCTGCCCCACCTGGAAAGACTGTTGGGGTTCTTGGATGGAGTTGAGGGGGGAGCTAAAGGGACAGGTGTTGCATCTCCTGCGGTTGCAGGGAAAAATGCCTGGGGAGGGGGTGGTTTGGGTGGGAAGATATGGCCAGTAGTGGGATCCCATTGGAGGGGGCGAAAATGGATTATATGTTGTATGGCTGATGGGGTGGAAGGTGAGGACAAGGGGGACTCTGCGGAGCTGTAGGATATCGAGGAGACCCTAGTGAGAGCCTCATCTATAATGGAAGAGGGGAACCCCCGTTTCTTAAAGAATGAGGACATCTTCGATGATCCAGTATGAAACACCTCATTCTGGGCGCAGACGCGGCGTAGTCGGAGGAATTGGGAGTAGGGGATAGAGTCTTTATAGGAACCAGGCTGATACGGTAATGCCTTTTGCAACAAATACTATTGTCATGAGAATAATATTATGTTAGTTTGTAACAAATCAAATAGAAAACATCCCATTTTCTGCTTGTGAATTTCATGATCCATTAACCTTTAACTGAATGTATTTCAAAAAATAATCCAAACTATTTACATCAATTAGTTTCTATTAATTTGTAAATACAATAGTATGAATGGAGACACAATAACCTGCAGATGCTGGAATCTTGAGCAATAAACAAAGTGCTGGAGAAACTCAGCAGGTCAGGCAGCATCTGTGGAGGGAATAGACGGGCAATGTTTCAAGTCGAGACTCTTCTTCAGACTGTTGGAGATGGGAGGAGAAAGTTGGGAAAGAGAGGTGGGGGGCAGGACAAAGTCTGTCAAGTGATAGGTAGATACAGGTGATATAGGTTTCACTTCACTTTACTTCCTATACCGCTGTCACCCTATTCCTTCCCCCTCCTCCTCCTTATGTCAACAAAATAGAGAGAGTACAGAGGAGATTTACTAGAATGTTGCCTGGGTTTCAACAACTAAGTTACAGAGATAGGTTGAATAAGTTAGGTCTTTATTCTCTGGAGCGCAGAAGGTTAAGGAGGAACCTGATAGAAGTCTTTAAAATGATGAGAGGGATAGACAGAGTTGACGTGGACAAGCTTTTCCCTTTGAGAATAGGGAAGATTCAAACAAGAGGACATGACTTCAGAATTAAGGGACAGAAGTTTAGGGGTAATATGAAGGGGGAACTTCTTTACGCAGAGAGTGGTGGCGGTGTGGAATGAGCTCCCAGTGGAAGTGGTGGAGGCAGGTTCATTGGTATCATTTAAAAATAAATTGGATAGGCATATGGATGAGAAGGGAATGGAGGGTTATGGTACGAGTGCAGGCAGGTGGGACTAAGGGGAAAAAAATGTGTTCAGCATGGACTTGTAGGGCCGAGATGGCCTGTTTCCGTGCTGTAATTGTTATATGGTTATATGGTTACACAACCCCCCGCCCCCTCACATCTCTCATTTCCCCATTTTCCTTTTATTCCCCTCTCTTATTCCACCCATATCCCTCCCTCCAGTTTTACATTTCACCCCTCCTCTTCTCTCCTTATCTGATGCTCTTTTGTCTCCTTTTCACTTCTTGTCTTTATTACTTATTCCACCCATCTGCCCATCGCCTGTATCCACCTATCACATCTGAAGAAGGGCCTCAACCCAAAACGTCACCCATTCCTTCTCTCCAGATGCTGCCTGTCCCGCTGAGTTTTTTGTGTCTATCTTCGGTTTAAAGAAGCATCTGCAGTTCCTTCTTACACACTGTGTCTATCCACCTATCACTTACCAGGGTTTGTCCTGCCCCCACCTCCCTTTTCCAGCTTTCTCACCCTCTATTCCATCAGTTGGAAGAAGTGTCCAGACCCAAAATGCCACCTGTCCATTCCCTCCACAGATGCTGCCTGACCTGATGAGTTCTGTTTCTTGCTCATACAGTAATTATATGAATGCTTTTGTAACTAATTACTAATTTATAACATGTATCCTTATAAACTATCATAGTTAGAAAAAAATAAGTAAATCATCAATTATTTTATAAATATGCAAGAAATTATCAATTATAATAATCATCCCATTAGAGCATCATATTTTCCATTAAATTACATATTTAAGCAATTAGATTACTGGTCAATGAAAAACAAAATTACAAGATAATTTGTCGTACAGATAACACAGCAAAGTTTGTTATATTTGCCCACGAGGGTGGTGGTTGGGATGGAACAAGCTGCCAGAGGAGGTGGTTGAGGCTGGGACAATATCAACATTTTAGAAGCAGTTGGACAGGTACAAGGATAAGTAAAGTTTGCAGGGGAAAATATGGGCAAATGGGACACGCTTGGATGGGGCACCCTGGTCAACATGGATGAGAGGAATCAAAGGGCATGTTTATGTGCTGAATGATTCTAACCATATGTCAATAACTTTGACCCATTATATTGACTTTGACTTAGATATACCAGATTCAAGAAATAATAACCCATGGTCAATCATTGTGAAATTTAATATTTACAGTATCTCCAAGGACTGTTGATTTCTGCTCTTTGATTAGTATGTATCTTTTGTTTTTAATAAAACATATTTTATCAGCAATGGGAATACATCATTTCTTTAATTTGAAATTCTTCATCACTTTCTTCATGGATAATTAAACACAAAACCTGCAATTCCCTGCATCAACAGGTCTCCGTCCACATATTTCTCTTCCCATCTCTGTAGACTCCACTGTCAAAGCTTTGCGCCCATCCCTATCAAAATACTACGCCTGTACTGCATCACAACAGTTTTGTCCTCTCCCACAACCCCTTATTTCACAAGGTTGTGACACACAACGTCGCCTGTCCATGTCCTCCAGAGATGCTGCCTTACCCTTTGAGTTACTCCAGCACTTTGTGTTCTACACTACAATACTAGCACCTGCAGTTCCTCATGTCTGAAGGTTATAATTAAACATTATTTCCATTCTCCATCTTTTGGACATGTGCCTCTTTGAATTTTAATATTATCCAATGTAACATATTCAATTGGTTTCTAGAAATAAAGTCTTTGCTTCGTTCTAAATTATTTAATTTTAATTAATCTCTTTTTTTTATGAGAGCCTACTACAACATTGGTGCGATACAGCTGGAATCAAAATAAGTAGTGACTCAGATAAGAGGGGATTAGTGGAGAAAAGCTGTCCTGGAACTGTCAAATAAGAAAACTTTATTCACTTATTGTACTGCATGTTTTTTTGTTGATGTCACAGAGGGAAATGGGGCTGATGTGGCCTTTCAGAAGATGTTTATTGAGCTACTTCATGATAAGGTCATCAGCAAATCTGAAGTCCATGAATAATACCACAGAGAGACAGCGATAATATCAGAACATTAACATGTTTTGGTATTTAGCAGGGTGATGAAAGAGGCAAACATAATATTGTTTAATGAGATAAGTACATAAATACACTCATTTCATCCAGGAATAAGGCTCTATTAAGGACACAAATGAAACTCAAATAGAACTTATTCCCCTCTGTTATCTCAGGAACAGCTCCATCCCCTCTGTTATCGGGCTTCTGAACGGTCCTTCCATAAGCTTGGGTACTGTCTGATTCACCTCTACCCAATTGTGGACATTGGACTCTATCTACGGAACTGATGCACTACAACGTTGAGAACTATATTCTGCACTCTGTATATTCCCCTTGCTCTGCCTATCGAACTTGAATTTGACTTAATCAGGGCTGCCAAATCTCACGCTTTGAGCGTGACACTCACGCATTTCAGCCAATTCTCACGCTGAAGACAGAATTCTCACGCTGTCTCCTTGCGACACATGACAGTGATCTGCACGGATTGGGGAAGCGCGTCAGTCCCGGGCAGCGGGTGTCAGCGCTTTTGTGCGTCGTCTGTGAGCGCTGAGCTTCCCGCTGCCGCGGCAACCTCGCTCCCTCCCTCCCTCCTCCCCTTCAACTCACACGACAGCGCCAGCGCCGCTAATCCACGCTACACCGTGCCCACCAGCCTCCCCATTGGGCGGCCGGGGAAAGAGAGGGAGGAGAGAAAGAGAGAGAGAGAAAGAAAAAAAGGGAGGGATGGAGGCAAAGAGGGGTGAGGAAAGAGGGGGGGATGGGGGGAAGGAGAAAGAGGAAGGGGGGGGGAGGATGGAGGGGGGAAGGAAAGGTGTGTGTGTGTCCGTTTCCCTGTGTGTGTGTCTCCTGTGTGTGTGTGTGTGTGTGTGTGTGTGTGTGTGTGTGTGTGTGTGTGTGTGTGTGTGTGTGTGTGTGTGTGTGTGTGTGTGTGTGTGTGTGTGTGTGTGTGTGTGTGTGTGTGTGTGTCTCCCTGTGTGTGTGTGTGTGTGTCTTCCTGTGTGTGTGTGTGTGTGTGTGTGTCCCTATGTGTGTGTGTGTGTGTGTCTGTGTGTGTGTGTGTGTGTGTGTGTGTGTGTGTGTGTGTGTGTGTGTCTGTGTGTGTGTGTGTGTGTGTGTGTGTGTCTCCCTGTGTGTGTGTGTGTGTGTGTGTGTCCCTGTGTGTGTGTGTGTGTGTGTGTGTGTCTCCCTGTGTGTGTGTGTGTGTGTGTGTGTGTGTGTGTGTGTGTGTGTGTGTGTCTGTCTGTGTGTGTGTGTGTGTGTGTGTCTGTGTGTGTGTGTGAGTGTGTGTGTGTGTGCGTGTGTGTGTGTGTGTGTGTGTGTGTGTGTGTGTGTGTGTGGTGTGTGTGTGTGTGAGTGAGAGTGTGTGTGTGTGTGTGCGTGTGTGTGTGTGTGTGTGTGTGTGTGTGTGTCTGTCTGTGTGTGTGTGTGTGTGTGTGTGTGTGTGTGTGTGTGTGTGTGTGTGTGTGTGTGTGTGTGTGTCTGTGTGTGTGTGTGTCTGTGTGTGTGTGTGTGTGTGTGTGTGTGTGTGTGTGTGTGTGTGTGTGTGTGTGTGTGTGTGTGTGTGTGTGTGTGTGTGTGTGTGTGTGTGTGTGTGTGTGTGTGTGTGTGTGTGTGTGTGTGTGTGTGTGTGTGTGTGTGTGTGTGTGTGTGTGTGTGTGTGTGTGTGTGTGTGTGGGTGTGTGTGTGTGTGTGGTCTCTTTTTCTCTCTCCTCTTCTGTGTGTGTGTGTGTGTGTGTGTGTGTGTGTGTGTAAGAAAGAGCGTTGTTCGTTATGTGTTTGTTACTGTATGTGTATAATATATACTGTCTGTGAGTATGCATTTTGGCCGTGTGTGTGTGTGTGTGTGTGTGTGTGTGTGTGTGTGTGTGTGTGTGTGTGTGTGTGTGTCTTCCTTTGTGTATGTGTCTCCCTGTGCGTCTGTTGTCACATCCTGGCCTTAGACAGGGCTGCCAACTCTCACGCTTTGAGCGTGAGAGCGTGAGAGTCACGCATTTCAGCCAATTCTCATGTGATGACAGAATTCTCAGGCTGTCTTCAGTCCCTGCCCAGTTTGTCTCTTTGCGCCACAACACAGCGATCTGTGCGGTCTGGGGAAGCGCGTCAGTTGGCGGCTGTGAGTGACGTCGCGTCTCTTCTCTTCTTCCTCAGTTGGATGCGCAGCCGCCGACAACATGAAGCAGCCGGAGATAGAACTAACCAGGTGAATCGGTTGTAAAACATGGGAGGACCACAATGAGGCCAAACATCTAGGACAGGGTTCGGCTGAATCCTGCCCGTAACCTGAAAAAACACGTTTTTTTTCAATTCGTTTTCCCTGGGTCGGGGCAGGCGAGCCGACCTGAGAACTGCAGCCAGTCCCTGGGACGCGAGCTGATCTGGGAACGGCAGCCAGTCCCTGGGCACGCAGAATGCCAACTTGATCATTATGGACAAATTGGGCCAGCAACGTACATGTTGTATAACTCTGACTCTATGAAGATCTGAATGGGCTTAGAATGACCATTTAAGCAAAATTGCCCTCACTTTCCCCATTTTGATTCTTGAGATTAATATCCCTTTGCTCTGTTAACAGCGTTAAAGTACTTATGAGGTCGAGTCAGGAAAGGAACATGTTATTTATTTTTAGTTTGCTTTAATTTGTTAGTTGATTGTTTGTTGAGTTCCATCATTTCTGAAATGGTCTTAAAGTAACTTAACTGTTATAATGCAGTAATAAGTGATTTTTGACCAAACAATTGGAACTTGCATAAAATGTATGCATTATTAGCAGGACTGCCAACTCTCACGCATTGATCGTAAGACTCACGCATTTCACAAAATTCTCATGCTCTCACGCTGATCACAAAATTTCTCACGCTCAAATATCTGCGGGTGCTGAAAGTTCAAAATAAAGCAAAAATTGTTTTAGAGGTGAGTAAAAACCATGAGGGGAATATCAGGTGAATGCATAGTCTTTTTCCCAGGACATGTGATTCAAGCACTAGAGGGGATTGGTTTAAAGCAGGGCTGTCAAACTATTGGCCTGCGGGATGATTTTGGGGGAAAACAAAGGAGTTTAGTTTCTCCCATGCAGATGGTGTGATAGGTGAGACACGGCGGTGGTGGTCCCAGCACCAACCCCCCTCCCCCTTCCCCCCCTGAGGCACGGCACACACCTCACACCCTCACCTCCAGCGGCTCTATGTCCATCGACTGCTCTGTCCACACCCCATGGAGTTTTAACCCCGGCCCGGAGCCAGGAGCGGACCGGGTGAGTGGGGGCGTTGGTGCCACCTCCGGAGCCAACTATGGGAGGGGGAACCACCCCTTCCCACACCCTCCCTCGCAATTTCTCACTCTCAACTCTCACCCAATGTTGGCAGCCCTGACTTAATTGTAATTATGTACAGTATTATCTGAATCCTTTTCTCCAGAGATGCTGCCTGAAGGGCCTGTCCCACGAGCATGCGACTCCATGCGGCAAGCGCGACATAACATGGTGAACAATGTGCATATAAGACCGGCCCCCACCCAAATGCTGGGCTATTCACCGCTGCTGCGAACAGGCGTGGGAACGTGCAACATCGCATCCAAACCCGCTTGGCAGCACCCCTGCCTCCACCCAGCACTTGAGAGCCGTACGGCCTCGCGGGGCGGTCCCACTTCGATCGCCAGAGCCGTATGGAGTTGTGTGGAGCTGGTCCCGACATCGCGCGGGGCTCCGAAAAACTGACATTGTACAAAAATTCCGTGCAGCAACGGCCTGCCGGCCCGCAGCCGCCTCGACACCGAACGTCACGCGCGAACTTCCCGCGGACTTCGCTCGAACTTCATGTCACTCACTCGACCTCCGCGCGGCCCCCGCTTCTGGTTTGGTCGCGATTGCCGCATGCAGTCCCTTTAGGTCGCGCTTGCCGCATGGAGTCGCATGCTCGTGGGACAGGCCCTTGAGTTACTCCAGCATTTTGTGTCTACCTTTGGTATAGACCAGCATCTGCAGTTTGTTCCTACACCTATACCTGATATGTTTAGGTAGCATGCTAAACAAAGCTTTTCACTGTACCTCAGCACATGTGACAATATTAAACCTAAACTAAAACACAATTCTGATGAATTACATCCACATACTATAGAAGGATTTCTGAATGAGACGATAGAGCCCTGTGCCTTATACTAAACAATACGTGAGATAAAGTTGCAGTAGAAGTGGAGGAAGAACATGAAGCAGTGGATGGTGTGTACATTGTCAGTGGAGAATGTTCAGTTTGTGTGAATTTCCTCAAATGTATCAAGCAAGAGTTTGGAGGTTACTTATGAGCTGAGCAGAATCATGGCACATACAATGATCCACACACACAGTGAAGAAATATTAAATATAATTAAAATACCTGATGAAATATATCTGTTAAATCCAGTGTATAACCCTATTGGCCCTGTCCCACTGTACGAGTTAATTCAAGAGCTCTCCCGAGTTAAAAAAAATCATACTCGTGGTGATCACGTAGAATATACGTAGCGGGTACGTCGGAGCTCGGTGACGTCTCTTTGCGGCTCGTAACGCTAACGGCAGGTACTCGGGAAACGTGTTAAGACTCGGGAAGATTTTTCAACATGGTGAAAAATGTCCACGGGAGCCCCGAGTACCGACGAGCGGCCATTACCGTAAATCTCCGAGTTCGAATCAGGGCAAACTCGGGAGAGCTTTTTGAATGAACTCGTACAGTGGGACAGGGCTTTTCGGCTGGGCTTAATAAAAGCAGCGACAGATGTAACAATATGGCTGAGGAATAATAATAATAATAATAACTTTATTTGTATAACACTTTTTATACAATTGAATGCAACCCAAAGTGCTTTTCACAAAAACCCAGGTCTAAACAAAAATACAATTTAAAATACAATAGGCGGTGTTATGTGAAGCGTGTTTACGGGCCTGTTAAGCTGCTGCAAGTAAGAATCTCATTCTTCTGTTGTCAGTACACATGACAATTAAACACTCTTGACTCTTGACTCTGAAGTAACATTCCAACATTACTATTCAGATACTAACGCTACAATAAACACTAAGTACAAAAGTGTGCACTCAAATTTTAATCAATTCCTTAAATTAAAAGCTCTCCTAATAATTCCATTGGTCAAAGTAATGAATTGGGACTAAAATGATAACAATGCCCTGAACAAATTGATCTCAATTTATGAGTGAATTGCTTCGAGAGGGAAGAGGCAGTCAGATTTCTGCTGTCTCTTGATGTGAAATTCTATAACTCCAAACTGAAATGTATACATCAATAGGGTCATCCTTTGCTATGGTGAATTTTGGGTGAATAATTGCAGTGATAATCATGTCTTTCCAGAAATCTATTTGTGCTTTTCGTAGATCAAATAGTGAAAAGTTGAAGAATGCATAGCATTGGTTTCCAATGAATTAATTGTCATATGGCCAAATACAGTGGGGGACAGGTACAATGAGAATCCTGCTTGCTGCAGCATCACAGTCGGGCAACGCACAAAAAATATCAGTTATATATAAATTACACATAAATACTGCAAGACAGTGAAAAGAAAAATATTGCAAAACAACAAAACATTACTGCAACAATACAAGATTTGTCAAGAGTCAAGTCAAACGTGTTTAATTGTCTATGTACCGAGAACGGAACAATGAAACCCATACTTGCAGCAGCATTACAGGCCTGGAAACACAATACCAAACAGATAAATTCAAAGTAATCACAAAAATCAATAAATAAATAACGGCAATACTACTGCCAAAATAACACACAAAGTCTACAGTGCAACCAAAGGCCATTGTAATTCACTCTAGAGTATAGGGTGCAGTGTTTGAGAGCCTGATGATGATTGGGAAGAAGCTGTTCTTGAACCTGGAGGTCATGGTTTTCAGGCTCTTGTACCCTCTTGCCTGAAAGTAGCAGCGAGATGAGAGCGTGGCCCGGGTGGTGTGGGTCTTCGATGATGTTGGCTGCTTATTTGAGGCAGCGCCTCCTGTAGATCCCTTCAGTGATGGGACGGCCAGTACATGTGATGGACCGGGCAGTGTCTATAGTCTCCTTATTAGACTTATTCAATGCTTTGTTTTGTAGACAATGTATGCATATTACTTCAAAATCAAGCTATATTTATCAACAATGTACCTCTCGGTATATGTATAACATCAATACATGATGTCAGGGACGAGTGGCACGGTGGCGCAGCAGCAGAGTTGCTGCCTCACAGCGCCAGAGACCCGGGTTCTGTCTGTATGGAGTTTGCACGTTCTCCCTGCGACCACGTGGGTTTTCTCCAGGTAATCCGGTTTCCCCCCACATTGCAAACATGTGCATGTTTGTAGGCAAATTGGGTTCTCTAAATTGTTCCCAGAGTGTAGGATAGAACTCATTATTGGTCGGCGTGGACTCAGTGGGCTGAAGGGCCTGTTTCCATGCTGTATCTCTAAACTGAAAACTAAGCATATTATTACAGTTTTGATTATTTTATTTATCTGTGTAAATCCCACTTAGAAGCCTATCAAGCTGCAGCGTGAGAATTTCATTGCGGTATTATGTACGAAAAGATTAAAAAAGTTGAAAATCTAGTTTCTAACTTTTTAGAGAAGCCGTCATGTACCATTGCTAAACAAACTCTAAAAGTCTGAAGAAGGATCTCAACCCGAAACGTCGCCCATTCCTTCTCTCCAGAGATGCTGCCTTATTCGCTGAGCTACTCCAGCATTTTGTGTCTATTGCGATAAAAACATTGGATTTATTACATTGGGACACTCAAAGTGCCATTGTGGTGCGGTACTGATACAGGTCTCACTGGCCAGCAGCATTCACTTAATGACCATTGCAGCAATGAAGAGTGTTATTCAATCTGATTATTTGTTTAATGAGGTCTCTCTTGCTACATCAAAGATCAGAAACGCACTTGACCTCAGAACATCATTGGACACAAATAAACACACTGGCTACCCACGCATACTCCTACGCAGTGATCATCTAGTTTAGTTTAGTTTAGTTTAACTTATTGTCACGTGTACCGAGGTACGGTGAAAAGCTTTTTGTTGCATGCTATCCTACCTATAGAAAGACTATACATGATTGCAAGCGAGCCATCCACAGTGTACAGATACAGGATAAAGGGAATAACGTCTAGTGCAAGATAAAGTCCAGTAAAGTCCGATTAAAGATAGTCCAAGGGTCTCCAAAGGGGTAGGTAGCAGCTCAGGTCCACTCTCTAGTTGGTGATAGGATGGTTCGGTTGCCTGAACACAGCTGGGAAGAAAGTGTTCCTGAATCTGAAGGTGAGTGTTTTCACACTTCTGTACCTTTTGCCTGTTCCTCCTTTGCGCTCTCTACGAGTTGCTGGGAACCATGGTAGCGTGAGCTAACATACTTGGTTATGCCAGGAAATTTGAACACATCCTCAGCATAAGAAAAGGGAGGCATGTCTTTATCGACCAGCTCACTTCATTTATACAGTCAGAGAGACTCACAGCATGGAAATAGGCACTTTGGTCCAACGCACACATGCCAACCAAGATGCCCCATCTATGCTACTCCCATTTGCCCACATTTGGCCCATATCCCTCCAAACGTTGACGTATAGTTTGTATAATTCAGACAAAATTGGAACTTCCCCACAATGTGAAAACTGGTATCAATAACTTCATCTTCACCATTTGTCAGTCAATCAACATTCTTTCTAGTCACGAGTTGGAATAAGAAGTTAAGGTCAAAAAATCCTTTCTTCCGTCGTATTGTCTAACCTATCAATCCATCTCAGCAGATAATTCACATGGCAGTTTCAACAAATCAATTTCCCTGACACCCAGTTGGCAATTAATTTAAACTGTTCTTCAAATATCCTTCAGTAATGTCATATTCACAAATAACTGTTTGGCAGTGTTGCAAACTATGTCAGTGGAATCAGACAAAAGGGATTTGTTGTGCTCCATGTTGTGTTCGAATGGATCTGATTTTAGTCTTTCTGCATTTTGTGACCTGACTCCTTTGTGACATTCCACATTCTATCAGTAAGCAGCACTCATTTGCAGCACTCATTGTGATGCAATCATAAAGAAAGCACATCAGTGCCTCTACTTTCTGAGAAGATTACGGAGAGTTGGTATGTCAAGGAGGACTCTCTCGAACTTCTACAGGTGCACAGTAGAGAGCATGCTGACCGGTTGCATCGTGGCTTGGTTTGGCAACTTGAGGTTCCAGGAGCGGAAAAGACTACAAAAAGTAGTAAACACTGCCCCGTCCATCATCGGCTCTGACCTTCCTTCCATCGAGGGGATCTATCATAGTCACTGCCTCAAAAAGGCTGGCAGCATCATCAAGGACCCACATCATCCTGGCCACACACTCATCTCCCTGGTACCTTCAGGTAGAAGGTACAGGAGCCTGAAGACTGCAACGTCCAGGTTCAGGAATAGCTACTTCCCCACAGCCATCAGGCTATTGAACTCAACTCAAACAAAACTCTCAACATTAATAGCCAATTATCTGTTTATTTGCACTTTATCTGTTTTATTTATTCATGTGTGTATATATTTATATAATGGTATATGGACACACTGATCTGTTCTGTATTCATGCCTTCTATATTCTGTTGTGCTGAAGCAAAGCAAGAATTTCATTGTCCTATCTGGGACACATGACAATAAACTCTCTTGAATCTTGAATCTTGAATCTTGAGATCTGAAAGGAAGGTGGACCGGAGCTCCTGTACCACATCCACGCCCTACTCCTCAAGGTCTGGAAAAAAGAAGAACTTCCCTCAGATCTCAGGGATGCTCTAATTGTGACAATTTTCAAGAAAGGGGACAAGACTGAATGTGGAAACTACAGGGGCACCTCGCTCCTGTCAACAACAGGCAAAGTCCTAGCTCGTGTCCTCACAATCCGACTTCTACCACTGTCTGAGGAGGTACTCCCAGAATCACAGTGTGGCTTCCGCCCATCCAGAGGTACAGCAGACATGATATTCACAGCACGCCAACTCCAGGAAAAATGCCGTGAACAAAGGCAGCCTTTGTACATGGCATTCATAGACCTGACAAAGGCTTTAGACTCAGTAGACCGCCAGGCTCTTTGGAGCATACGATCAAGGTACGGGTGCCGCAACAAGTACATCAGAATATTGAGGCTTGTCGGTCACAGTGCTCAGCAACTGTGGCTCTGAGTCTGAGCCCTTCACTGTGGAAACAGGGGTCAAACAGGAATGCAACATCGCACCCACCCTGTTTGTCGTCTTCATTGCTGCCGTACTTCACCTCATTGGTGAAGAGCTGCCACAGGGGGTCCAAATCCTCTACAGAACTGACAGTGGGCTCTTCAACAGTAATAGGTTGAAGGCTAAGAGCAAAGTCAGTAACACCGCCATCATGCAGCTTCAGTACGTGGACGATTACGCCATTGCAGCACTTTCCCCAGAAGACCTCCAGGGCATCCTGAATACATTTGCCAAGGCATACAGAGCCATGGGCCTAGCCTTGAACATCAAGAAGACCCAGGTCCTACATCCACCTCCACCCAACCAGCCGTCTACCCAGCCCACTATAAAAGTGGACGACACGACTCTTGAAAACGTTGACCACTTCCCCTACCTTGGCAGCATTCTTTCCTCAAAAGCTGACATCGACTCTGAGGTCAACCATCGCCTGAGTTGTGCCAGCGGAGCTTCAAAGACTCAAAGAGTCTTTGAAGAACGAGACCCTTAAGGCTCAAACAAAACTGCTGGTCTACAGAGCCGTTGTCCTCTCCACCCTGTTGTATGGAGCCGAGTCATGGACCACCTACAGCAGGCACCTGAGAGCCCTGGAACAATACCATCAAAGATCCTTACGAAAGATTCTGAGGAGCAGCTGGGAGGACAAACGCACCAACATCTGCATTTTGGAGGAAGCCACACGACCAGCATCACCACCACAATAATGCAGCACCAACTTCGATGGACTGGCCATGTCATCCGCATGTCCAACACACGTCTCCCTAAACAAACCCTGTACTCTCAACTGAAGGAAGGTCAGCGAGTCCCCCAGCGGGCCAAACAAACGCTTCAAGGACAACATCAAGAACAGTCTGAAGAAATTCCACATCACATTCCACATCGAGCAACTGGGAGCAAATTGCACTGGACAGGCGCTCCTGGAGGAAATCCGTGCAGGAAGGATTTCCACATCGTGTGGAAGAGACAACGCGACAGCAACGTAAGGTAACCACCGCCAGTCTCCACTGCCCACGTTGCACCAAGATGTGTGGATCGCGGATCAGCCTCGACAGACATCTGCAGACTCACAAGTAGACGGCCCTCTGGAGAGGAGAGGACAGTCATATTCGTTTCAAGAGACCGCTGATAATGATGATCTGTTACAGGCCACCACTGAGTTTACGGCGCCCTTTGTTCCAGAGCCTTTATGGATTATTCGTTTTGCCGGACCAGGAGAGGTCACGGACTCCGTGACGAGTCCAACAGAACTGGAAAGGTGCGCCAAGGCTGCGGTGGGGCTGAAATACCAGCCCACAAAGTCAATCTTGGAGGTCAATTCTGGGAACGGATCTGCTGGCTCCGGCCGGGCCCGAGTTCCAGAGGCCCGGCTGCAGGGGGATAATGTGACCCGCCAATCAGCCTCAGTAGGCCCAATGAGGTTGAGATTGGCTGCCCCACATAGGTGCCACATTTTCAGGGGCACCTTTGGTGAGGTGAGGGGGGGGGGGGGGGGGGGGGGGGGGGGGGGGGAGGAGATTTCAAGTGCGTGCTCGTAATTTTGCCCGGATTAAAAGAGGCGCCAGACCACCAGCTACCGGAAAACCAGTGGTGGGCCGTTATTAGTAAATTAATTTGATTCTGATAAAAGATACGGACACATTTTAGTAGTCAGTTCAGATTTTATGTTACAAATGAATGAATGAATGAATAAGTTTATTGGCCAAGTATGTTCATATACAAGGAATTTGCCTTGGTGCTCCGCTCGCAAGTAACAACACTACATACAGTA
Source organism: Leucoraja erinaceus (assembly GCF_028641065.1). NCBI lineage: Eukaryota > Metazoa > Chordata > Chondrichthyes > Rajiformes > Rajidae > Leucoraja > Leucoraja erinaceus. The sequence continues at coordinate 3,030,373 of NC_073389.1, read as the reverse complement.
ACAATTAAGAATGACACATAAAACAGTAAACATTAATAATATCTCTCAATTAAGTCACTAATCCTAGAACTTCACGAGGAAGAGTTTGTACGATATTGTGGGCTGGCAGCACCTTTGCGAGGTCCAAATCAAATGTATTTCTCGTTGCTGTGGAGTTCACACTCTGTGTTTGGTTTACGTTATTTAAACATAGAAGTGTGCTGTAAATGGTTTAGGTTTAAGTTTATGTTTATGATTGTCACGAGTACCGAGGTACAGTGTAATGTCTGGTTTTGCATGCTATCCAATCAGTTCAGATAATATTACACATAGATACTATCAAGCCAAACTCCAGTACAACAGGTAGAGCAAAAGGGGAAGATACAGAGTGCAGAATATAGCTCTCAGCATTGTAGTGCATCAGTTACAGAGACCAAAGTCCAATGTCTGCAATGGGGTAGAGGTGAATCGGACAGTACCCTAGCTTATGGATATGGCCCAAACGCAGGCAAATGAGCAGAGCTTAGATTTGACATCTTGGTCAGTCTGGACGAGTTGGGCCGAAGGGCCTGTTTCCGTGCCATGACTCCATCTGAGAAATGGTTATATTTTTCCATCCACATCAGAAAGCATAATTAAACATTCAGTCTAAGCTCCCAATATAAGCAGGGACGTTGAAGCTGCAACCACAATGTTGTAATTTAAATCTAAATTTAAGATTAAAAATAATATGTGGCACATACAGTACATACCTTTCTTTGTATAAACGGTGCCATGGTGCCAAGTTAAACTCTTATTTGCCTGTAGATAATCATTTTCCTCCACGTGCTGACTATCCACGTTTTGTTTAGTTTCGATTATTTTAGCTTAGGTTAGTTCATATAAAATTATAAAAGGACTGGACAAGCTAGATGCAGGAAACATGTTCCCAATGTTGGGCGAGTCCAGAACCAGGGGCCACAGTCTTAAAATAAAGGGGAGGCCATTTAAGACAGAGGTGAGAAAAAACCTTTTGTTGTGAATTTGTGGAATTCCCTGCCACAGAGGGCAGTGGAGGCCAAACCACTGGATGGATTTAAGAGTTAGATAGAGCTCTAGGGGCTAGTGGAGTCAAGGGATATGGGGAGAAGGCAGGCACAGGTTATTGATTGGGGACGATCAGCCATGATCGCAATGAATGGCGGTGCTGGCTCCAAGGGCCGAATGGCCTCCTCCTGCACCTATTTTCTATGTTTCTATGTTTCAGTTTAATTTATTATTGTCACTTTACCGAGGTACAGTGAAAAGCTTGTGCTTGCCTGTTATTCCAGTCAAAGGAAACTTACATGAACACAATCTCTATCCAAAGGTCTCTTGAATGCCTCTATCGTATCTACCTCCACCACCAAGCCTGGCAGTGCTTTGCAGGCATCCACCACTCTCTGTGTAAAAACCTGCCCTGCACATTTCCCTAAAACTTAGCCCCTCTCACATATTAAATCTATGGCCTCTAATAAGATTTTTTTCCATCCTCGGAAAAAATGTTCTGACCTCATCAATGCCTCATAATTTTGTACACTTCTATCAGGTCTCCCCTCAACCTCCGATGTTCCAGAGAAAACTATCCAAGTCTGTCCAACGTCTCCCTGTGACCAATGCCCCTTAATCCAGGCATCATTCCAGTAAAAGGTACCCAAAAATGCTGGAGAAACTCAGCGGGTGCAGCAGCATCTATGGAGCGAAGGAGATAGGTAACGTTTCGGGCCGAAACCCTTCTTCAGACTGATAGGGGGTGGAGGGGAGCAGGAAGGAAAAAGGGAGGAGGAGGAGCCCGAGGGCTGGGGGATGGGAGGAGACAGCTCGAGGGTTAAGGAAGGGGAGGGGACAGTAAGGGCTAACAAAATTGGGAGAATTCAATGTTCATGCCCGCAGGATGCAGGCTCCCCAAGCGGATTATGAGGTGCTGTTCCTCCAATTTCCGGTGTTGCTCACTCTGGCAATGGAGGAGGCTCAGGACAGAGAGGTCGGATTGGGAATGGGAGGGGGTGTTGAAGTGCTGAGCCACCGGGAGGTCAGGTAGGTTCTTGCGGACCGAGAGGAGGCGTTCGGCGAAACGATCGCCCAGCCGCCGCTTAGTCTCACTTCTTGAACACAATCATTCCAGTAAACCTCTGCACCGCCTCCAAAGCCTCCACATCCCTCCTGTGGTGGGGAGAGCAGAACGGCACCCAATATCCCAATTAAAGCTGTCCCTGAGACTGGAGGTGTGCACATTCTAACTTTTGTATCTTCTGATGGACATTTTTGGAGTTACAGAGGCAAAACCATCTGCTGTCTTTAGTATTCTGGAGAAGGCATGTGATTTCAGGCTGAACATCCCCCTCCGCTCAGTCCGCCAAGACCTACGCGATCTCCCGGTTGCCAATCATTCCCATACTGGCCTTTCTGTCCTGGGTGTCCTCCTCTGAGGGCAGAAGAAAACTGGAGGAACAGCACCTCTCATGCTGCTTGAGTAGCTTGCAACCCAGAGGCATCAACAATTCCATTCCCTAATTTAAAGTAACTTAATTTTATACTCCCCTCCCCCCTCCTTATCCCCTCCCTCCTCCCTAGTCGTGTCGCCAGCTCCACACATCTCCACAAGGGCTTCTCTTCAGATCACACCTACACCAGCCAACGATGGACTCACCTGAGGTCATTTGTGACCGGCCCTGATTGATCACAGCTTAAGGATAAGGGGGAAATCCTTTAAAACCGAGATGAGAAGAACTTTTTTCACACAGAGAGTGGTGAATCTCTGGAACTCTCTGCCACAGAGGGTAGTTGAGGCCACAGTTCATTGGCTATATTTAAGAGGGAGTTAGATGTGGCCCTTGTGGCTAAGATGATCAGGGGGTATGGAGAGAAGGCAGGTACGGGATACTGAGTTGGATGATCAGCCATGATCATATTGAATGGCTGTGCAGGCTCGAAGGGCCGAATGGCCTACTCCTGCACCTAATTTCTATGTTTCTATATTTCTATGATCCTGGTCTTTTCTCAACCCCCCCACCCCCTCCTTTCAGTCTGACGAAGGGTCCCGACCTTTTATCTCCAGAGATGCTGCCTGACCTGCCGAGTTACTTCAGCACTCTGTGTCTACCTTTGGTTTCCATGCTTCTCTCGTTCTATATTTGACTTTGAGAGTGGTTGCTGAGAGTGATTCATGACTCCCCCAAAGGCTGAGCTTCCTACAGCCTTCTCTGCCGTAAAAGAGAAATGATCCCGCACGCTGTGAATATTTATAAATGCGCTGCTAAAAAATACATTGAAAATCTCACTGATGAATCACGTTCTCCGGGGATGCTGCCTCACTGACCCCTGGATCCACTCCAGCACTTTGTGTAAACCTGCATCTGCAGTTTCTTGTTTCCACTTGAAAATCTTCTTCTTTGTCTCAGTGTGATTTTAATGACACATACATACAGACAGCTACCACTACAGCTCACTAATATCCAAACCTAAAGTATGGAATGCATTGATGCTTGTGCTCTGAAATTGTTCAAGATGCAAGGGATTCTAAAACAAAGTTGTCCATAAAATAGTAATTTAAATTTAAATTTGAACTTCTTTTTCTTATGCTCATCTTTTTTCAATGTAACAAAAAAAAAAAAGAAGTTGTACATAAAATGTATTATGAAAATATATATTAGGCACTTTGGTGCCATATGACTGTGCTTACTTCTAATAAAATAAAATATTTAAAAAAAAAAAAAATTTGAACTCCTTTAATTGTTTTGTGTAATTATGCATTATTAATTGTTCATTAATGCAGCCTTAGACTTCAGAGATACAGTGCAGAAATAGGCCCTTCAGCCCATTGAGTCTGTGTCGACCAGCAATCACCCCGTGCACTAGCAATATCCTACACACTAGACACAATTTATAATTTTACTGAAGCCAATTAATCTACAAACCTATGTGTTTAAGAAGGAACTGCAGATGCTGGAAAATCGAAGGTACACAAAAAAGCTGGGGAAACTCAGCGGTTGCAGCAGCATCTATGGAGCGAAGGAAATAGGCAACGTTTCGGGCGGAAACCCGCCCGAAACGTTGCCTATTTCCTTCGCTCCATAGATGCTGCTGCACCCGCTGAGTTTCCCCAGCTTTTTTGCGAACCTACAAACCTAAACGTCTTTGGAGCAGGGGCTCCCGGGGGAAACCCACACAACCACAGGGAGAGCGTACAAACTCCGCACAGACAGCACCCGTAGACAGGATCGAACCCGGGTCTCTGGCGCTGTGAGGCAGCAACTCTACCACTGTGCCACCCATAGTTACAACTCAGTAAAATGCATAGAAACTGAATTAGATTCCTGCTCTTTGCTTCTGGATGTGCCGTCTCCGAGAATTGCTCAATGTGTTCAGTCAGGTGGATGACGTCAAAGCTCCTAGATATCAGGCATTCATCCCCCTGACAGGTACAGTCCCAATTCTCCAACCTGCCTCATTGTGGACATTGGACTTTTGCCTGGAGCTGCTACACTGCACCAGTGGGAAACTATATTCTGCACTCTGTATATTTCCCTTCGCACCAACAGTTGCTAGAGGGATATGGGCCAAATGCAGGCAAATGGGACTTGCTTATCTGGGGCATCTTGATCGGCTTGTACAAGTTGAGCTGAAGGGCCTGTTTCCGTGCAGGACATTGGACATTGGTCTCTGGAGCGGATGCGTTACAATGCTGCGCACTATATCCCCTACTCTGTATCTTCCCCTTTGCCCTACCTATTGTACTGGAGTTTGGCTTGCAGGTATTATCTGATTTGACTGGACAGCATGCACCACAAGCTTTTCACTGAACCTTGGTAAATGTGACAATCGTATTAAACCTAAGGCAGCGTGGCTTGATTGAACTCATGTATAGTATTATCATGTATTATATGTAGTAAAACATTCTTACTGATGGTTCTTTGTGGACTTCAGTGGAGGGGGCTAAAATGTCCGGTGAACACATTGGCACGGACGTGATGTGTACATCACTATTTAGTCACGCTGGAAGAGCAGCTCCAGAGGGAACTGTTGTGCCATTAACTCATGGTGGAGTATCGCTACATTAGAGTCATCTGACTCCCAGCCTTGTCTCTAAAAGATCGCATTTGCCATGTAAGCCGATGTTACCGTCACAACATTTCGAAGACACTCGGACAGGTATTTGTTATTTTGTTATTTGTTATTTGGGATACAGAAGGGAAAACAGGCCCTTCGGCCCACCAGGTCCATGCCGACCATCGATCACCCCACTTTCTCATCCACTCCCTACACGCTAGGGGCAATTTACAGAGCCCAATAAACCTACAAACCCGCACACCGTTAGGATGTGGGAGGAAACCAGAGCACCCTGAGAAGACCCACGTGGTCCCAGGGAGAACGTGCAAACTCCACCCGCAGGCAGCACCCGAGGTCGAGTTCAAACCGGGATCTCTGGCGCTGTGAGGCAGTGGCTTTATCAGCTGTCCATACACACATGGTGGATGGATAGCAAATGTTTAGAGTGATATGGGCCAAATGCAGGCAGCTGGAACTAGCTTAGATAGAGTCATAGATTTACACAGTGTGAAAACAGGTCCATCTTACCCATGCCAACCAATATGTTCCATCTACACTAGTTCCACCTGCCTGCATCTGGCCTATATCCCTCGAAATCAACCTCAACTATCTCCTCCGGCAGCTTGTTCCAGATGCCATTCATCCCTTGTGAAAAAACATTACCCCTCAGCTTCCTATTAAATCTCTCCCCCTTCACCTTAAACCTACGTCCTCTGGTTCTTGATTCCACCACTGTGACTGTGTATTAACACTATCTAGGGGGCAACTTGGTCAGCATGGGCGGACTGGGCTGAAGGGCCTGTTTCCATGCTCTGTGACTCTGTGACTATCGTTGTGCTTGTAGGCCGTTTGGTGGTGAAGAGTTCCACGTCAAGGTTCCTGTCCGAGCTCAGCCCAGACGAGCAAGCAACCGTTCTACGCTGTTTGCCACTAGGCACTGCCTTTAGTTAACAGGGACGGATGTCAGGTTCAAAACCCTCTCTGCTGCTGATATAACAGAAGCCGCATGCCCTGCTTTTATGCTAATAATTCAAATTATTTTTAATTAAAGTTCACAAGTTGCTTTTGAGTGTAGTAATCGCGGGTGGGCGTGATTGACATACCCATTTAGTCTCTCTTGCTGGATTCCCATTGCAGTATTTTCACCTGCATGGGATTGACACGGACAGGCAGTTTCAGTCCAAAAGAAATGTGCGGTAATGCAGCCAACTAACACGAAAACAGATGCTTCATCACAAATTAATAAATTCAAATTCAACTCATGTCACCAGATCATACTAATTAAGTTAAATTATGGCTGCATATAAACAATTTAATATGGTGTAAAAAAAACTATTCTATTACAAGATCATGGAACCTTAAGGGCCTGTTCCACTTGGGCGTCATTTACACGACATCATTTACGCGTCACGATGCACGACGCGCGCATGGCACGTGGTGACGTAGGCAGTGGCGCGCGGTAGCGCACGGCGCAAGCCCGAGGGTTTTGGGATTCTCAAAATCCTCACGTACCACCTGCGTGACGCGCAAATGAGGCCCAAGTGGAACCGAAAAATATTTGGTCCATTGTGATTGTGGGTTTCGTTGTCCCACATATCCTGATCCATCTCAAAAGAAACCTCACGTGCCGCCCTGCGTGACGTGCTGAATGAGGCCTTCTTTACTGACAGCCACAAGGGCCACAAATATTTGGTCCACCCTTGTGGCAGAGATTGCGTCAACTCTGTGAAAAAAGAACGTTTTAAAGGTTCCCCCACTTAAGCTGTGATCCTGTTCTACTTCCGGGAACAATCTTCCTGCATCTTGTCCAAAGAATTTTGTCCAAACGATCGGAGTGTTCCATTTTCTTTTGTTTAATTTGGATCGTGAGAACAATGCCATTTAAGTTTGTCAACTTCTTGAAGATCTCTTTTACGAGGACGTTGCCGGGACTCGAGGGCCTGAGCTGCAGGGAGAGTTCGCAGTGCATGAGGTCGAGCTGCTGCCTCACAGCGCCAGAGACCCGGGCTCAATCCTGTCCTCGGGTGCTGTCTGCGTGGAGTTTGCACGATTTCCCTGTGACCGCGTGAGTTTTCTCCAGGAGCTCTGTTTCCTCCCACATCCAAAAGATGTGCAGGTTTGTATATTAATTGCCTTCTGTCCATTGGCCTTACTGTGTAGGATAGTGCTAGCGCACTCTCTGGTCAGCATGGACACGGTGGGCCAAGGGGCATATTCCCACGCTGTATCTCAAAACTAAACTAAACTCAATTTTGATCCATACGACAGTGAAACATTCTTGATTCTTGATTTCCTATCCAAATTCCTCTAGTCAGCAAGCTGTCTGCTTTCCAACTTGCTGTTTGTTTTGCAGTTGCACAGATAAGGCCACCTCTAGATAGCAGGTCACAGGAAGCAGAGACAGCTCAGCATATAACCTGCATCATACACACACGCACACGCACACACACACACACACACACACACATACACACACACACACACACACACACACACACACACACACACACACACACACACACACACACACACACACACACACACACACACACACACACACACACACCCACACACACACATACACACGCACACGCACACACCTCGGCTGCCCCATGGATCAGAGAGATGCCCTTCCCACAGTAGCCAGCAGTGTGGAGATTCCACGTACCAGGCTGTCAAACACAAACAGTAGGTGACACGATGGCGCAGCGGGTAGAGCTGCTGCCTCACAGTGCCAGAGACACGGGTTCGACCCTGACCTTGGGTACTGTCTGTGTGGAGTTTGCACGTGACGCCGTGGGTTTGCTCCGGCTGCTCCGGTTTCCCCCGACGCAGGTGTGTAGGTTAATTGGCCGTCTGTAAATTGCCCCTAGTGTTTAGGGAGTGGATGCTAAAGTGGATGACATGGAACAACTGTGAATGGGTGATGGACGGTCGGTATGGACTCGGTGGGCCGAAGGGCCTGTTTCCATGCTGTACCTTTCAATCAATCAAATTGGTGGACTCCAAATCAATCTGCAGCATCTTGGTGATGTTCCCTGTAAAGCTGTATCATGCATTTCACAAGTGATATTACTTCAGTCTTGTCAAGGCTGTTCGCACGCCTGATATTTGCACTATAAATTATAGAGTGATGTGATCTTGCCTTCATGGTGAGTTTCCTTGTTTTCCAGCTGCACGTGTTTCTGCTTCCTGTGTTTGAAGATGACCCAGCACTCATACCTCGATCAGTCTCTTTGATGTGCTACAGAGACACAAGGAACTGCATGTGCTGAATCCTGAGCAAAACGCAAAGTGCTGGAGGAACTCAGCACCTCAGGAAGCATCTGTGGAGGGAACAGCGGTCATGGTGGCACAGCGGTAGAGTTGCTGCCTTACAGCAAAATGCAGCACCCGAGACCCGGGTTCGATCCCGACTACGGGCGCTGTCTGTACGGAGTTTGTACGTTCTCCCCGTGACCTGCGTGGGTTTTCTCTGAGATCTTCGATTTCCTCCCACACTCCAAAGGCGTGCAGGTTTGTAGGTTAATTGGCGTGATAAATTAAAACATTTTTTAAATTGTACAAGTTGGCGATATGCAGAGTACTGCCCTGCCGACTACAAAATTCAGAAGGTTCAGAATGAATGGACAGGCCCCCTCTCTATACCATGCTCGCATCCCCACGCCACACATATTTCCCCCCCCCCATCTCCAAACCACCCCAGTCACCCCGCTCCTCATGCAGTCATCTCCCACCCACAAACCCCCCCATTCCTTGTGGTCCTATCTCTGTCCTCTCCCCCTTCCCACCCACATCCTTCCCTCCGGCGTTTCATTTCATTCCTCTTCTCTCCTTATCCCACACCCCTTTTGTCTCTTTTTCACCCTCCTGTCATTTACATTTACTCCCCCTCCCCCTCCCCCCAATAACCCCCCCCCCCCCCCCCCTTCACCTATATCCACCTATCACTTGCCAGGCTTTATGGGAGAGCTCCATGCCTCAAAAGGCTTGCAGTATCATCAAAGACCCACACCATCCTGGCCACACACTCATCTCCCTGCTGCCTTCAGGTAGAAGGTACAGGAGCCTGAAGACTGCAACGTCCAGGTTCAGGAATAGCTACTTCCCCACAGCCATCAGGCTATTAAACTCAACACAAACAAAACTCTGAACATTAATAGCCCGTGGCACTTTATCTGCTTATATATGTATGTGTGTGTGTGTGTGTATATGTATTCAATGGTATATGGACACACTGATCTGTTCTGGATTTATTCATGCCTACAATATACTGTTGTGCTGAAGCAAAGCAAGAATGTCATTGTCCTATCTGGGACACATGACAATAAACTCTCTTGACTTGACTCTTGAATCAGCTCTCTTTTCCAGCTTTCTCCCCCTACTACATATCCTAGGTATATCTGGAGTATTTAAGAGTATTTAACTGAGTCTGAAGAAGGATCTTGACCCAAAACGTAGCCTGCCCATTCCCTCCACAGTTCCTGAGTTCCTCCAGCACTGTGTGCTTTAGGTTGAGTGGCTGCTCAGTGATGTCCAGCATCATTGTTTGCTCCCACGTTGCCTCAGTTCTGCCACCCACTGACTTGGTGCCGTGGCAAATGGGGAAGACAGTCCTCTCCCTGCACGTCCCACTGTGATGCTCCTCTCAGCGATGCCTGGTTTCCAGGCAACAGCCACAACTCAATCATTTTGCATCTCTCTGCTGACCTGGTGATATCTGAGCTTTCATGATTATCCTTCATAGAAACATAGAAACATAGAAATAAGGTGCAGGAGTAGGCCATTCGGCCCTTCAAGCCTGCACCATTCGCCATTCAATATGATCATGGCTGATCATCCAACTCAGTATCCCGTACCTGCCTTCTCTCCATACCCTCTGATCCCCTTAGCCACAAGGGCCACATCTAACTCCCTCTTAAATATAGCCAATGAACTGGCCTCGACTACCCTCTGCGGCAGAGAGTTCCTGAGATTCACCACTCTCTGTGTGAAAAAAGTTCTTCTCATCTCGGTTTTAAAGGATTTCCCCCTTATCCTTAAGCTGTGACCCCTTGTCCTTCGATGATGAAAACCGTAGTGTTAAGAACGGCACAGTGGCGCAGCGGGTAGAGCTGCTGCCTTACAGAGCCAGAGACGCGGGTTCTATCCTGACCTAGGTTGCTGTCTGTGTGGAGTTTGCAGGTTCTCCCTGTGATGGTGTGGGTTTCCTGCAGGTGCTCCGGTTTCTCCCACATCCCAGAGGCGTATGGGTTTGTAGGTTAATTGCCCCTCTCTAAATTGCCTCTAGTGTGTAGGGACAGGATGAGAAAGTGGGATAACATGGAATTAGTGTGAACGGGTGATGGATGGTCAGCATGGACTCGGTGGGCCGAAGGGCCTGTTTCCGTGCTGTATCTCTGAACTAAAAACACTAACCAGTTATAATCTTCTCTGGACTGTGTTTTATGATTGCATCACAGACATGCATTATTACGTTACCTACTATTACTGTTACCATTGTATTGCATTATTGATTATTATATATTTATCTGTGTGTTCTTGTGTTAATGAGACTGTTAGGCTGCAGCAAGTAAGAATTTGATTGTTCAGTTGCCGGTACAGGTGACAGTCAAATACTTTAGTTAAAGAAGGAACTGCAGATGCTGGAAAATGGAAGGTAGACAACAATGCTGGAGAAACTCAGCGGGTGTGGCAGCATCTATGGAGCGAAGGAAATTTGCAACGTTTCGGGCCCAAACCCTTCTTCCGACTAAGTAGGGTTACGGCCCAAAACGTTGCCTATTTCCTTCGCTCCACAGATGCTGCCGCACCTGTTGAGTTTCTCCAGCATTTTTGTCTACAACTTTAGTTCGATTGTTTCGAGATACAGAGCGGAAACAGGCTCTTCAGCCCACCGAGTCCACACCAACCAGCGATCCCCGCACATTAACACCATCTTACACACACCAGGGACAATTCACACACGTATACCAAGCCAATTAATCTACAAACCTGTACGTCTTTGGAGGAAACCAACGATCTCGGAGAAAACCCTCGCAAGTCACGGGGAGAACGTACAAGCTCCATACAGACAGCATTCGTAGTCGGGATCGATTCTGGGTCCCTGGCGCTGTAAGGTAGCAACATTACCACTGTGCCACCCTTGAATCTTGGCTAAAACTGAATGTGGCACTCAAGGATAATGTTACATTGAACAGTAGGGCATACATATGACTGTACAGTGTATGGTGTAGAGGGCATACAGTATGCAGGGGTTCGAGTAGGGGATACACACTAGGGCATACAAAGATACAAAGGACTAGAAGACGGAAGTTTTTAGGATCTAGCAGTGAAAGATGAAAAAGCTCCTGAGAACCGAGAAAATCGATTTTGAGCGAGAGCTTGTGTATAACATCAAAAGTAAGATTCTCTGTGGATTTATACAGGAAGAAGGCATCTCAGGTAAGGTTAGTACCTCCAAAGAATGATGTTGGTGAATTTATGGAGACACAAAAATAGCTGAGAAATTAAAGTCATATTTTGAACCAGTCTTTACTGTTCTCTTCAGAGCTTCTGAAGAAGGGTCTCGACCCGAAAAGTCACCCATTTCTTCTCTCCAGAGATGTTGCCTGTCCCGCTGAGTTACTCCAGCTTTTTGTGGCTATTTTCGGTTTAAACCAGCATCCGCAGTTCCTTCTTACACGGTACTAAACACCATACAGATTAGGACAGTTTTCGTAAACAGAAAGGAGCCAGTACGTATCTCAATGTGACATTAAGCTCCATTAATCAACAATTTTTTTCCATCAACATATTCAACATTGGAGACACTTTCACTTGCGATATAATAACCGCACTCTAAATAAATGTTATGATTCATTCACTTATATTCTCCATTAGCAACGCGCGATTACAAAACACACGCAGAAACAAGGAACTGCAGAAGCTGGTCTACACAACGTCTCTGGAGAACATGGATAGGTGACGTTTTGGGTCGGGACCCTTCTTCAGTAAACATACGTTCATGTTAGAAATATTGATGTGCTATATTGTCACACTAGTTTAGATTTTTAGTTTAGCTTAGTTTAGAGATACAGCTTGGAGACAGGCCTTTAGGCCCAACGAGTCCACGCTGACCAGCGATCCCCATATACTAGCACTATCCTACACACTAGGGACATGGAAACATAGAAACATAGAAATTAGGTGTAGGAGTAGGCCATTCGGCCCTTCAAGCCTGCACCGCCATTCAATATGATCATGGCTGATCATCCAACTCAGTATCCCGTCCCTGCCTTCTCTCCATACCCTCCGATCCCCTTAGCCACAAGGGCCACATCTAACTCCCTCTTAAATATAGCCAATGAACTGGCCTCGACTACCCTCTGTGGCAGAGAGTTCCAGAGATTCACCACTCTCTGTGTGAAAAAAGTTCTTCTCATCTCGGTTTTAAAGGATTTTCCCCTTATCCTTAAGCTGTGACCCCTTGTCCTGGACTTCCCCAACATCGGGAACAATTTTCCTGCATCTAGCCTGTCCAACCCCTTAAGAATTTTGTAAGTTTCTATAAGATCCCCCCTCAATCTCCTAAATTCTAGATAGTATAAACCAAGTCTATCCAGTCTTTCTTCATAAGACAGTCCTGACATCCCAGGAATCAGTCTGGTGAACCTTCTCTGCACTCCCTCTATGGCAATAATGTCCTTCCTCAGATTTGGAGACCAAAACTGTACGCAATACTCCAAGTGTGGTCTCACCAAGACCCTGTACAACTGCAGTAGAACCTCCCTGCTCCTATACTCAAATCCTTTTGCTATGAAAGCTAACATACCATTCGCTTTCTTTACTGCCTGCTGCACCTGCATGCCTACCTTCAATGACTGGTGTACCATGACACCCAGGTCTCGCTGCATCTCCCTCTTTCCCAATCGGCCACCATTTAGATAATAGTCTGCTTTCCCGTTTTTGCCACCAAAATGGATAACCTCACATTTATCCACATTATACTGCATCTGAATTACAGAAGCCAATTAATCTCCAAACTTGTACGTCCCTGGGTTATGGGAGACACCTGGAGAAAACCACCGTGGTCACAGGGAGGACGTACAAACTCCACACAGGCAGCGCCCAGTCAGGATCGAACCTGGGTCTCTGGCGCTGTAAGGCAGCAACTCTACCACTGCCCCACCATGCCATCCCAAAAAATCATTGGATAAGGATATATGAGAGGGAGCAGGGAGAAAGGTGGAATGGGGAGAGGGAGAGGTGGCAGTTTGTGTGAAGTTACACATTACACCTCAAGTACCTCAAACAATAAAATAATAACCCCAGTACTAGTTCAAAAAATAGCCTGAAGACCTCAGCTCAACCAAGACCGACTATAGATTACTGTTTTGCAGTATTCAAGAGCCTGATGGTCGCTGGGAAGAGGCTGTTCTTGAACTTCGAGATCACGGTTTTCAATAGACAATAGATGCAGGAGTAGGCCATTTTGCCCTTCGAGCCAGCACCGCCATTCAATGTGATCCTGGCTGATCATCCCCAATCAGTACCCCGTTCCTGCCTTCTCCCCATATCCCCTGACTCCGCTATTTTTAAGAGACTATCTAGCTCTCTCTTGAAAGCATCCAGAGAACCTGCCTCCACCGCCCTCTGAGGCAGAGAATTCCACAGACTCACCACTCTCTGTGAGCAAAAGTGTTTCCTCGTCTCCGCTCTAAATGGCTTACTCCTTATTCTTAAACTGTGGCCCCTGGTTCTGGACTCCCCCAACATCGGGAACATGTTTCCTGCCTCTAGCGTGTCCAAACCCTTAACAATCTTATATGTTTCAATGAGATATCCCCTCATCCTTCTAAACTCCAGAGTGCACAAGCCCAGCCGCTCCATTCCCTCAGCAGGCTCCTGTCCCATCTTCCCAACGGTGGCAGTGAGATGAGAGCATGGCCAGGGTGGCATGGGTCTTTGACCTTTATGTACAGCAGCAGATTAATGTCACTGCACCCAAAATATGATTGAGATGGACACCAGCTCACCGGAAGATGGGAGTTCAGAAGGTCGGCAGATTAGGATCAGCACAAGGCTTCACTCATCCAGCAGTCTCTGACCCACAGGGCAGGCATGTACGCCAGTCATATGAGATATGTGTTGCATGTGATGAGTCTTTAATAGAAGAACACAAAGCTCTGGAGGAACTCAGTGGGTCAGAGGCTGCATCTGTGGAGGGAATGGACAGATGACGTTGTGAGTTGGGACCCTTCATGGGTCTGACGGATTGGAGGGGGGAAAGCTGGAAAATAGAGGTGGGGTGTGGGATCCGCTGAATTACTCCAGCACTTTGTGTCTTTTTTTGTCAACCAGCACCTGCAGTTCCTTGCGTCTCCAAGCCTGGCGAGCGATAGGTGGATACAGGTGGTGGGGGTTTGATTGGTAGTTGAGTGGATAAAGACCAGAAATGAAATGGAGCCACAAAACGCTGGAGTAACTCAGCAGGCCAGGCAGCATCTGTGGAGGACATGGGAGGCTGACGTCTCGAGGTTGGGATGCTTCTTCAGACTGCAGTCGGGTTTCCAAACCGAAACATCACCCACCCTGTTCTCCAGAGAGACAAACAAGAGACAAGACAAAAGGGTGTCAGATACGGAGAGGAATGCAATTTAAGGCCAGAGGGAGTGAGACGGGAGAGGGTGGACGTTTAATGTTTATTTGGGAGCGGTGGATCTTGGACACACCACTGCTACCCATCGCATTCTTCTCCCCACTCCATACACTCTGTACAAATTCACGGTGAAGGTCCCGTAAAATATACAGTGAACCACATATATTTTCGAATGCAATAAAAAGAAACCACAGGTGCAGGTTTATAGGCACAAAATGCTGGAGCAACTCAGCAGGTCAGGCAGTATCTCTGTAGAAAATGGATAGAAGACATTTCAGGTCGGAACCCTTATTAAATCCTGACGTGAAGCGTCATTTATCCATGTTCTCCAGAGATGCTGCCTGACCTGCCGAGTTACTCCAGCATTTTGCTTCTATCTCAAATATATTTTGGGCTGTGCTACAGAGAGAAGAATCATATTTTATTTGGCAGAAGGGGCTGCCATTTCCAAAAGAGGCAGAGATGGGTTTCAGTATCAAGCACGTCCAATGAATTGCACAGATTTATAGTTACAGGAAAAAACCCCTCGGTCTATGAAGGAGCCTTCGGGGGCATGAAATATTTGCAAAGAACATCCGTTCTCTGACTGCTGTGCTAAATGGTTGTCAGTTTTTTTCAGTGGAGGATTATAGATTTAGAACAAGTTGGAAGCGTTGGAAGTGTTGTCACGTCTGTCTTTCTGACGGAAAAGGTCGGCGGCAATCTCGCCATAAAGCAAAAAGCAGCAGAGAAATTGCAGGGGGATATAAATAGACAAACTCAAGCCTCCTGTAAGCTTGGCAGCATTCCTCCTGGGAGATGATCCTGGATGGGAGGAAGCACATCCCAGCCTCCCGAGGGGGAGCTCAGGGTAAGACAGCGGCGGCTCGGAGTGCAATATCCCAGAGATGGAAGTAGAGCCGCTAGACTGGAAGATTGAAAATTATCCTCACCTTTAGTTTCGGTCTCGTTAAGTTTCGAGATACAGCGCAGAAAAAGGCCCCTCGGCGTGTCCCCACGGACCAGCGATTCCCTGCACACTAATACCATCCTACACACACACACCAGGGACAATTTGACATTTATACCAAGCCAATTGTTCGGCAAACCTGTACGTCTTTGGAGTGTGGCGGGAAAACAGAGCACCCGGAGAAAAACGCTCACAGGTACGTACAAACTCCTTGGAGCACCTGTATTGGGGAAAGCCCAGAGCACCCTGCGCCAGCGATTGTCTGTTCAATAAATGGGGGCAGAGTGAGAAATCAACGAAAATCTCATTACGCGGTTCAAGAAGGAACATGCTGGGAGAACGTACAAACTCCTTAGCAGACTATGGAGCGAACCTGTATTGGGGAATGAGCCTGGGTTATCGCCCGAAACTGCCTTTTTTCCAGCTCCACTCTGCCGCTGCGCCAGCATATTTCTCCAGCTTGTTCAATAAATCGCATTACTGGGGCAGAGGGAGGTTACAAATCAACGACTACCAAATTAATCTCATTACTGGTGTATCAAGAAGTTATGTATAACTGCATGATGCTAAGCTGGCAAAAATTGAAGGTACACTTGACAAAAAGCTGGACTATCTCCAAACTCAATGGTTCAATGGTGGATTGTTGTCACATGTACCTAGGTAGAGGGACATTCCACAGCAGCATCTTACTGTGGCGTAGACACAGCGTACAATGAGCGAAGGAAAAAGGCAACGATATTTTGACTTTCGATGGTGCCGAACATATTGGAAACCACTTCGAATTTTGAATTGTTCCAGTGTCTGGTGATGCACAGTGTACCGCGCGATCACTAGTGTGATTGTACCAGTGTCTCCACAGTGTACAGTGTTGCCAGTGTCCACAGTGTACAGTGTTGCCAGTGTCCACAGTGTACAGTGTTTCCAGTGTCCACAGTGTACAGTGTGCACAGTGTACAGTGTTTCCAGTGTCTACAGTGCACTGTGTTGCCAGTGTCCACAGTGTATAGTGTTTCCAGTGTCGACAGTGTACAGTGTTTCCAGTGTCCAGTGTACAGTGTTGCCAGTGTCCACAGTGTACAGTGTTGCCAGTGTGTTTTGGATACAGTGTATTGTGTTTTGTGTTTGTGCATCCCATCATGTCTACACAACACCCATCTGTGTCTCCTGCTTCTGGTGAATTAAGTGTATTACACAATGCTTTCTCGACTTACGATATTTTCGATTTACGATGGGTTTATGAGAACGTAACGCCATTGTAATTTGAGGATCACCTGTACAGAAGTGTAAGGATAGTAGACCTCTTAACTCTTGACTCTCTTGAGCATCATATGAATGCACAAATAATTCATAATGGCAGAATAACTGGGATTTGTGTCTTTTACCCAGCGTAGAGGAATCGAGAACCAGAGGATAGAGGTTTAAGGTGAGAGGGGAAAGATTTAATTGGAACCTGAAGGGGAATATTTTCACACAGAGGGAGGTGGGTATATGGAACGAGCTGCCAGAGGAGGTAGTTGAGGCAGGTACTATAACAGTATTTAAAAGACATTTGGACAGGTACATGGATAGGAAAGGTTTAGAGGGATATGGGGCAAGCACGGGTAGGTGGGACTAATGTTGATGGGGCATGTGTAGGAAGCAACTGCAGATGCTGGTTTACACTGAAGATGGACACAAAATGCTGGCGTAATTCAGTGGGACAGGCAGCATCTCAGGATAGAAGGAATGGGTGACGTTTCTGGGTGAGACCCTTCTTCAGACTGAGAGTCAGGGAGAGGAAGACACAGAGATAGGGAAGGGTAAGGTGTGAAAGCGAGATATCAAACGAGATGTAAAATCAAGTAAAATGTAGAATAGATCATTGTTAGCTAGGAGAAGGTGACAACGAAGCAAACAGAGATAAAATGTAATCAGGGGACAGTTAGACTGGTGGGAGAACTGGGGATGGGGGAGGGATGGAGAGAGAGGGAAAGCAAGGGTTACTTGAAGTTAGAGAAGTCAATAATCGTACTGCTGGGGTGCAAGCTACCCAAGCGAAATATGAGATGCTGTTCCTCCAATTTGCGCTGGGCCTCACACTGACAATGGAGGAGGCTCAGGACAGAATGGTCAGTGTGGGAATGAGAGGGGGAGTTAAAGTGTTTAGCAACCGGGAAATCAGGTAGGTTAAGAAGGACTGAGTGAAGGTGATCAGCGAAACGACCGCCGAGTAAATATATAGGAGTCAATATATTGGAGACCACACCTGGAACAGCGGATACAGTAGATGAGGTTGGAGGAGGTGCAAGTGAACCTCTGCCTCATCTGAAAAGACTGTTGGAGTCCCTGGACAGAGTCGAGGGGGGAGGTAAAAGGACAGGTGTTGCATCTCCTGCAGTTGCTGGGGATAATACCTGGGGAGGGGGTGGTTTGGGTAAGAAGGGATGAGTTAACCAGGGAGTTGCGGAGGGAACGGTCTCTGCGGAAAGCAGAAAGTGGTGGAGATGGGAAGATGTGGCCAGTGGTAGGATCCCGTTGGAAGTGGCGATAGATTATGTGTGTATACGACAGCTGATGGGGTGAAAGGTGAGGACTATGGGATATTCTGTCTCTGTTGCGACTGGGGGCAGGGGGAGCAAGGGCGGAGCTGTGGGATATCGAGGAGACCCTAGTGAGGGCCTCATCTATGATGGAAGAGGGGAACCCCCGTTCCCTAAAGAATGTGGACATCTCAGATATCCTGGTGTGGACCACCTCATCTTGGGCGCAGATGCGGCGTAGACGGAGGAATTGGGAGTTGGGGATGGAGTCTTTCCAGGAAGCAGGGTGGGGAGAAGTGTAATCCAGATAGCCGTGGGAGTCAGTGGGTCTATAATAGATGTTTATAATAGATTTTAGTTGATAGTCTATCTAGCGTGATGGAGACGGTGAGATCAAGAAACGGTAGGGAGATGTTGGAGATGGTCCAAGTGAATTTTGTATTGTATTGTATTCAAATTTATTGTCATTGTCTCAATTTGAGACAACAAAATGAATTTCCCTTACAGGCAGTATCATAAAAAAAAAATCATTTAAAAAATATATAAATAAATAAATGAATAAATAAATAAATAAATAGATAAATAAATGAATAAATGGATGGATGAATGAATGAATGAATGAATGAATGAATGAATGAACAGACAAACAAACAGGTGGATAAATAGATAAATAAACAAATAAATAAATGGACAAATAAATATATAAATAAATAAATGAGTAAGTGATGAATAAATAAATGCATGAATGAATGAATGAATGAATGAATGAATGAATGGATGAATGAATGAATGGATGAATGAATGAATGCATGATGAATGAATGAATGATTGAATGCATGATGAATGAATGAACGGATAAATAAATAGATAAATGAGTGATAAATAAATAATAAAGCATATTAAAAATAACATTTGAGTGGAGGATGGAAATTACTGGTGAAGTTGATGAAGTGAGTGAGTTCTGCCTGGGTGCAGGAGGCAGCACTAATGCAGTCGTCGATGTAGTGGAGGTAGAGTTTAGGGATAGGGCCAGTGTGCGCCTGGAACAGGGATTGTTCAATGTACCCTACAAAGAGGCAGGCATAGCTGGGGCCCATGCGGGTGCCCATAGCTGCACTTTGGATCTGGAGGAAGTGGGGAGGAACGAAGGAGAAGTTGTTGAGCGTGAGGAGGAGAGTATTAGTGGATGGAAATTGGCTGGTTCTGCGGTCAAGGAAGAAACGGAGGGCGTTAAGACCTTCCTGGTGGGGATGGAGGTGCAGAGTAACTGAATGTCCATAGTAATGATGAAGGAGTGGAACCCTGTAAAACAGAAGTCATTGAAGAGACGACGGGCGTGTGAGGTGTCTTGGACATAGGTGGGGAGGGATTGGACCAGGGGGATAGGATGCAGTCGTGGTATGTGGAAATTAATTCAGTGGGACATGAGCAAGCAGAAATAATAGGTCTGGCCGACGGGCAGTTCTGTTTATGGATTTTGGGGAGAATATAAAACCGGGCCGTGCGGGGCTGGGGAACGATAAGGTTGGAGGCTTTGTACGGCAGAGAGCTGAAAGTGAGATCATCTGTGCTCAGATGGGGCATGTTCGTTGGTGTGGACAAGTCGGGCCAAAAGGCTTGTTTCCGTGCTAGATGACTATTACGCTATCAGAATCACTGACTTTATTTTGAGGCCTGGACAAGCAAAGCAAGCAAGTCGAACTCATTCTTTATAAATCACCATCCAGGGACTGATGTGTGTGCTGTGTCAATAATGGACACTGCTCTTTAGGAAAAATGTTTGAATCTTAGAGAGGGTTCAACAGAGGTTTAAGTGAATGATAGGGGGATGCCTATTTCTTGGATAGTCGAGAGTGTTTAATTGTCATTTGTACCAGCAGCAGAACAATGAAATTCTTACTTGCTGCAGCTTTATAACCTGTTGAACTTTGGAAGATTTGATAAGATGCCAAATTGAACTGAATTTGTGGAAACAAAGAACTGCAGATGCTGGTTTGTACCAAAGATAGACACAAAGTGCTGGAGTAACTCAGCGGGTCAGGCAGCATCTCTAGCGAACACGGATAGGTGATGTTTTGGGTTGGGAACCTTCTTCAGACTGAAAGCATCTCATAACCCCCACCCCTTCCTTTCCGCCTGAAGAAGGGTCCCGTCCCTAAACTTCACCTATCCATGTTCTCCAGAGATGCTGCCTGACTCGCTGAGTTACTCCAGCACTTTGTGTCTATCTTTGAACTGAATTTAATCTGCTTAGAGTTTGGATGACTTCATTGAGTCCCGTAGAAACAAAATATGTCAGTGAATAATAAACAGGTATTGAATATAATAATCAATAATACTTTAAATTAATAACTGTAATACTAGAGCAAAAACAGAAGTCTGTAGTGCAACCAAAGACACAGTCTGTGCTAGATCATAGTTGAGGTTAGTGTTGTGCAGTGATCATAAGCCTGATGTATAGATCCTCACTGGATGTGAAAGGCAGTATAGACTGAGGCATGCTATTATAATGTGAGCGTTGTAACTGGCACTAACAAACAGCTGAGTGATTGTTAAAACATATTTTGCTTCGACTTTATCTGCCAGTTCTATCTGAATTCTAATCACATCTAAATTCAGCAGTGAGTATATTACAATTCTCAGTTCTATCTGATGTTAGTGTCATTACCGATCCTAAGGTTGGTTAAACCCCACAAAGGCATTCCTGGACTTCCACTGTTACGCTGATGACACCCAGATCTACCTCGGCACCAAATCCCCCCCCCCCCCATATCAACCCCTTTTTAAAAACCTGGATGAAAAATAACCTCCTGCAACATAACTTCCTCAAACAGAATTCCTCCTCATAGGCTCCAAATCCACACTCAGCAAAATAAATAACCCCACTCTCACCATCGACGGCACCACTGTCTCCCCATCTCCCCAGGCCCGCAACCTTGGCGTGATCTTTGATTCCATGCTCTCCCTTGAGCCTCACATCCGCCATGTCATTAAAACCTCCTTTTTTCACCTCCGCAACATCGCCAAACTCAGACCCTCTCTCACACCTCCCGTTGCTGAAAGACTCATCCATGCCTTCATCTCCTCCCGACTGGACTACTGCAACTCACTTCTCCTTGGCATCAGCTCCACCTACATCAACCGACTCCAACTGGTCCAGAACGCAGCCGCCCGACTCATCACCCACACCAAATCCTGGCAGCACATCACTCCAGTCCTCAAACAACTTCACTGGCTTCCCATCTCCCACCGGATCACCTACAAAATCCTGGTCCTCACCTACAAAGCCCTCCACCATCTGGCCCCCCACATATCTCACTGACCTCCTCTCCCCCTACCAACCCTCACGGTCCCTCAGATCCACATCAGCCGGTCTCCTCTCCATCCACAAATCCAACCTCCGCAGTTTTGGGGACAGAGCCTTCTCTAGGGCAGCTCCCAGGCTCTGGAACTCTCTCCCCCAACTGATCCGCAATTCCATGTCCCTCACCATCTTCCAGTCCCGCCTCAAGACCCATCTCTTCACCTCTGCCTATCCTTAGCCCCACGTGCCGTCCCTTTACATCTGTGCTTGAATTGCCTCATATTGTGTTTTGAATTGAATTCTGTCTTTACTTTGTGTACTAGTCATGTCTCTACTATTTATTTCATTCCGCTCACATGTTTTTTCTCTACTTGCTAAATTTTTGTAAGGTGTCCTTGAGACTCTTGAAAGGCGCCCATAAATAAAATGTATTATTATTATTATTATTATTATTCCTGATTGCCCACATTCGGCCCATATCCCTCTAAACCTCTCCTAACCATGTACCCGTCCAAATCTCTATATATATAACTAAAACTCTCATCTTGTTTGTTTCTATGTCTGTGATTCTGTCTGTCTGTCTGTCTGTCTGTCTGTCTGTCTGTCTGTCTGTCTGTCTGTCTGTCTGTCTGTCTGTCTGTCTGTCTATGTGCGTGTCTGTCCACATGCTCCCAGAACTACGCCAAAACGGTACACGGTACCTGGGGGTTGTTTTATCAAAGTTTCGTTCAGATTGATGGTATATTTTACAAGTTATTCACATTTTAAACTTTACAAAATCCAGTTTGAAACAAATCACTTGCACTGGCAGTTAGCAGCTATAATGTCACAATGGGATCTAATTTACATAAACTGCCCATCAGCAGTGTTCCACCCCATAATGACATCACAAAGGGATCTCATTTACATTAAAAAAAAACAGCGGCTTCCACCTCACAATTACGTCAATGGGGGTAGGGAGGGAAGGAGGGTGTGACTGAGGGTAGGGGAAAGGAGAGGGAGGGAGAGGTGAGGGAGGGAGTGAGTGCGGGGAGGAGGAGAAGGGAAAGAAGAGGGGGAGCGATTGTTGGGGGATGAGGGGAAATGAGTTGCAACTGTGCAGTTGCGGGCTATAGGTGAGTGGTGGAAAATTGCTTAGGGAGAACAGGGCCCAACGGGTCCTACTTGGTCTAGTATATTACTAAAACTCTCATCTTGTTTGTTACTATGTCTGTGATTCTGTCTGTCTGTCTGTCCATGTGATCCTGAAATTACACCAAAATGGTACATGATAGTGCTGTACACGAGGAGGAGAGGGAGGGAGGGGGAAGGATTGCCGGGGGATGAGGGGAAATGAGCTGCGCCTGCGCAGTTGGGGGCAATGGGTGAGTGGTGAAATATTGCGTTGCGTTGGAGGCATATTTTAAACTTTACAAAACCCCACTTTGACAACATTCACTTGCATGCACTGACAGTTTGCAGCTTATGACTTCACAATGAGATCCCGAATCCCATTTACATAAAAAATTGCTGTTTTCAAAAAAATTCTGTTACAACGTTAACAAAGATGGGACCCAGTGCAATGAGAAATTTGTGACATTGGTGTAAGGAGAGGGAGGGAGTGGGGGAGGAGAGGGGAAAGAAGCGGGAGGGTAAAGAGGAGGGAGAGGGAGTGTTAGGGATGAGGGGAAATGAGCCGTGCCTGCTCAGTTTGGGGCTATGGATGAGTGGTGGAATATTGCGTTGGGGGGAATGGGAACTGGGCCCAATGGATCACATTTGGTCTAGTGTCTTTTAAATGGTTTGTTGAACCTGCCTCAGTTCCTTAAAGACTTCTGGAAGATTTGCTAAGATGCCGAAATGAACTGAATTCCCTCTCCCTGGCACGCCGACGTCACACAGTCCCAGGGAAGTAATGGAAACAAAATATGCTCATGGATATCGGCAACATTTAAATCCTTTTTTGAAGTTTCATAAATGATTCATTCCTAGAGATAATAAAACATCATGAAACTAATTTTATTGTTGAAATTTCATATTTATGTGAAGCTTTCATCAATTTTTAACATCAATTTAACCTTCCCCGACTTGGTGTCTGTAGTGAAGTGATGGCTGTGTTTGAATGTGAGGAATGTGGGCGGCACTCTCTGAGATGTCAACGTCGTATTCCTTGCGCAAGGAGCGAGGGCCAGTGGGAGGATGAACCAAGGGTAATGGCTCCAGCGCCTTCCTTCAAGGTTGGCTGCGGGAAGCTCCCCCGGGACACAGAGATGGCCGGGCGAGGAGAGGAGAGGGGTGTCGGTTTGCGCTCCGATCCAGTCGATGGCAACAGAGGAGGCGCTGTGGGAGCTTGGGGTTTACCGGGATCGGGGGCCGCTCCAGTAGATCAAACGAGCGTACAGCCGGACTTTGGAAATGGCGCAAAATCGTGGCAGCGCCCACATGTGTAAACGTGTAAAAAGAATTTCACAGTGTGGTTGCACATGTGACAAATAAAGCAACATTGGACACGCTAGAGGCAGGAAACATGTTCCCCATGTTGGGGGAGTCCAGAACCAGGGGCCACAGTTCAAGAATAAGGGGGTAAAGCATTGAGAACAGAGATGAGGAAACACTTTTTCTCACAGAGAGTGGTGAGTCTGTGGAATTCTCTGCCTCAGAGAGCGGTGGTGGCAGGTTCTCTGGATGCCTTCAAGAGAGAGCTAGATAGGGCTCTTAAAAATAGCAGAGTCAGGGGATATGGGGAGAAGGCAGGAATGGGGTACTGATTGGGGATGATCAGCCATGACTGGTGGTGCTGGCTCGAAGGGTCGAATGGCCAACTCCTGCACCTATTGTCTATTGTCTATTGCACCATTGATCATGCACCTGGTGAACATTCACCCTCTTCTGCATTGGATCATTGGTTATTTCCTGTTGGATTTAATACCACAAAAATAAATGCTTGAAGCAGGTCCATTTAGTGGAGCGTATATGAATGTGGTGGTGAATGACATTTAGTAATAGTGAGCAGAAATTGAGATTGACGTGGTTTTTGCAAACCAGAAATGATAATGCATTGAACAAGCTAGTAGATAATAAGCTTGACGCCTGGTCATCATTGGCATTATCATGAAGAATTCAAATGGCAAGATGTGCTAAAGAAGGATAGCTCATATCAGAGAGACGCAAGGAGCTACAGATGTTGGAATCGTGCGTTGGAGGAGCTCAGCGGGTCAGGCAGCGTCTGTGGAGGGAATGGACAGAGAGGTTTCTTCACAGCACCAGAGACCCGGGTTTGATCCTGATCTCGGGTGCTGTCTGTGTGGAGTTTGTACATTCTCCCTATGACTGCGTGGGTTTTCTCCGGGTGCTCTGGCTTCCTCCCACATCCCAAAGACGTGCGGGTTTGTAGGTTAATTGGCCCTTTGTAAATTGTCCCTAGTGTGTAGGGAGTGGATGAAAAAGTGGGATAACATAGAACTAGTGTGAATGGGTGATCGATGGGCGGCTTGGACTCGATGGGCCGAAGGGCCTGTTTCCCTGATGTATCTTTCAATAAAAGTTCAAATGCACATAATGCTCAGAATTAACAATGATTCCAAGGCAAACCCAAAGACAGCAGAATAAGTTACCAATGGTAGCAGAAACCAGAAGTAGTGAAACTGAAACAACATGTCATTACTTAATCAGATTAAGGAGAACTAAGCTGAAAGCAGAAATAAATCATTTCTCTTATAAACAGAATGACAGCAAAGTTTTAATTAATCAAGTTAAATAATAGGTCCATTTTCTGATTACTGCAATGTGTTTCCATGCAGTCAGATTCTGAATTAATGTAAATTGCTATCATTTATGCAGCAGGTATTTCAAGATTATTTGTTGTATGTGACGGCTGGTAGGGTGGAAGGTGAGGACAAGGGGGACTCTGCCCTTGTTACGAGTGGGGGGATGGGGAGTGAGAGCAGAGTTATGGGGTATGGAGGAGACCCTGGTGAGAGCCTCATCTATGGTAGAAGAATGAGGACATCTCCGATGCCCTGGTGTGGAACGCCTCATCCTGGGAGCAGATGCGGCGCAGACGGAGGAATTGGGAGTAGGGGATGGAGTCCTTACAGGAAGCAGGGTGGGAAGAAGAGTAGTCTAGAAAGCCATGGTAGTCAGTGGGTTTATAGTGGATGTCGGTCAGTAGTCTATCACCTGCGATGGAGATAGTGAGGTCAAAAAATGGTAGGGAAGTGTCGGAAATGGTTCAGGTGTATTTGAGTGCCGGATGGAAGTTGGTGGTGAAATGGATGAAGTCAGTCAGTTGTGTGCGGGTGCAGGAGGTGGCACCAAAGCAGTCGTCGATGTAGCAGAGGTAGAGGTCGGGGATGGGGCCACGGTGCGTCTCGAACAAGGATTGCTCGACGTAACCGACAAAGAGGCAGGCATAGCTGGGGCCCATGCATGTGCCCATAGCTACGCCTTGTATTTGGAGGAAATGGGAGGAGTCAAACGAAAAGTTATTAAGGCTAAGGACCAGCTCCGCTAGGCGGAGGAGAGTATCAATGGACGGGTATAGGTTGCTTCTCTGGTCGAGGAAGAACCGGAGGGCTTTGAGACCATCCTGGTGGGGGATGGAGGTGTAGAGTGACTGGACGTCCATGGTGAAGATGAGGGGGTGAGGGCCTAGAGAACGGAATTCCTGGAGTAGACGAAGAGGGTGTGAGGTGTCTTGAACATAGGTGGGGAGGGATTTAACCAGGGGGGATAGGACGGAGACAAGGTTTGTGGAAACATGTTTGGTAGGACACGAACAGGCAGAGACAATGGGCCAGGGCTGTCAGGTTTGTGGATTTTGGGGAAAGGTAAAATCGGGCCGTGCGGGGCTGGGGAACAATGAGGTTTGGGAGGGCAGGGAGCCAGAGTAGATGAAACAAGTGATGGTGCTAGAGATGGTGGCCTGGTGCTCGCCTGTGGGGTCATGGTCACAGGGTAAGTAGGAGGAGGTGTCCGAGAGTTGGCGCGTGGCCTCAGCTTTGTAGAGATCAGCGCGCCAAACTACCAAGGGACCCCCCTAAGAATGCTTAGTTTAGTTTAGAGATACAGCATGGAAACAGGCCCTTTGGCCCACCGAGTCCACGCCAACCACCAATCACACACGTTCTATGCTATCCCACTTTCTCATCTATTCCCTACACACTAGGGGCAATTTACAGAGGCCAATTAACCTACACACCATGGATACAAAGAACTGCAGATGCTGGTTTACAAAAAAAAGACACAAAATGTTGGAGTAATTCAATGGGTCAGACAGCATCTCTAGATGATGTTTCGGGTCGGGACCTTTGTCTGAAGCAGGGTCCGGACCTGAAACATAACCTATCCATGTTCTCCAGAGATGCTGCCTGACCCGCTCAATTACTCCAGCACTTTGTGCTTTTTCTGTAAAGCAGCACCTGAGCATGTTTCTGATCTCGATAATGTTTCAAAGAGAAGGAGATGGAATGTGATCTAGCATTGTGTTGGAAGGTGGCAGCTGGATTTAGTTAAATTGGCCGTTATGTGAGCTTTCTAACAAGGCTGGAGCCAGGGAAACAGATGGCTCGCCACCTCTGGTCAATATTACGCCTTCTGATGTCACTTATTATACGCACTGTGCACAGCTGTAATTATGGCACGTTGTCTACCTCCCTGGAATTTTAAACAGCTCCTTTACCAGCGGTTGTGCTGCAAAGAGCAACAACGGTACTGAATTTTGTCTGCCTATCTGAAATAAGAAGCATTTCTTCAGCTAATATTTTTGTTCCAATGGTGGGAAGTCTTTAGACTTTAGTGTTACAGTGTGGAAACAGGCCCTTCGGCCCGCCCAGTCCGTGCTGACCAACGTATTACCCCATACACTAGGACTATCCTACACACTAGGGACAATTTTACAGAAACCAATTAACCTACAGACATGTACGTCTGTGGAATGTGGGAGGAAACCGGAGCTCCTGGATAAAAACACACAGGGAGAACGTACATAACTCCGTACAGACAGCACCCGTAGTCAGGATCGAACCCGGGTCTCTGGCGCTGTAAGGCAGCAACTCTGCCGCTATGTCAGTGTGCCACCCATAGTTAACACCCAGTAACATGCTTTTGATTTCCCTACCAGTTTGAGGCACTCTTCGAGTCTCTAGAAAGCCTCTGCCCCATTGCGGACTTTGAACTTTGTCTCTGGAACTGATGCGCTACAACGCTGAGAACTACTGTATTTCCCGGCAATGAAGACGTACCCCCATTTTGAGTTGTTAAATTTTGCAAAAAGGCAGGATCAAGGGTTTGGTTCAAGGAGGCAATGAGGACCGGGAGCCTTCAGCTTCACCTGCCCCACAATGTACTGTGTGGTTCAGGTCCGAGGGACGGGGACTTCCTGGCTCAGGGTGATCACATAATGGGGAGAGAGAGAGAGAGAGAGAGAGAGAGAGAGAGAGAGAGAGAGAGAGAGAGGAGAGGGAGAGAGAGATAGATAGAGGGAGAGGGAGGGAGAGAGAGAGAGAGAGAGGGAGAGAGAGAGGGAGAGAGAGAGAGAGAGAGAGAGAGAGAGAGAGAGAGAGAGAGAGAGAGGAGAGAGGGAGAGAGAGAGAGAGAGAGAGAGAGAGAGAGAGAGAGAGAGGGAGAGAGAGAGAGAGAGAGGGAGAGAGAGAGAGAGAGAGAGGGAGGGGGAGAGAGAGAGAGAGAGAGAGAGAGAGAGAGAGAGAGAGAGGAGAGAGAGAGAGAGGGAGGGAGAGAGAGAGAGAGAGAGAGAGAGAGAGGGAGAGAGAGAGAGAGAGAGAGAGAGAGAGAGAGAGAGAGAGAGAGAGGTGGCTGGCTGGCGGGCGGGCCGACAGAAAGCACTGAGGTGGCGGCTGGTTCCGTTGTCCGGTCCTGGCGGCTGCAGGGAGCCACCCGGGCTACTTCCATCCCCGGCCACAATGCGGTGGCTCCGTGCCCGGAGCGCCGCGGCAGCGGTGAGTGAATGATTGCTGGCATGATCCCCGACCCCCTCCTTCTCAACGCTCCTGCCCTCCCCGCATCTTTACCCCTGGCAGCCCAGCCAAGTTTACTACTTTGTGCAGCCCAGGTCGTGCTGACGTGGGCAAGACTCCCCACACGCTGTGGAAAGGAACTCCCCTCCCCACAGCGGCGCTGTCCTTTTACAGTCACTTCCCACTTCACACAGTTCCAGGGTCGAAGGCGTGGCAGGTTCTGCGGAGTCGTCGCTACAAGAGTGGCATTGCTTGGCCTAACCTTCGGCCTCCAAGACACAGGTAAATTTTCAGGCCTTATTTTAGAGTAAAAAATACCGCCTTGGACTCTGGGAAATAGGTATATTCTGCACTCTGTATCTTCCCCTTTGCTCAACATATTGTACTTGAGTTTGACCTGATTGTATTTATGTTTAGTGATATCTATTATGTTTGGACGGCATGCAAAACAAGGATTTCCACTCATTTTGTTCATGCTGGAATCATGAGCAAAACACAAAGTGCTGGAGGAACTCAGCGATTCAGGCAGCATCTGTGGAGGGAACGGACAGGAGGCGTTTTGGGTTGGGACCCTCCAGGTGAAGAGTCATCCGTCCATTCCTTGAGTTCCAGAGACCGGGATTTGATCCCGACCTCGGGCTCTGGCTGTGTGTGGAGATTGCCTTTCTCCCTGTGACCACATGGGTTTTCCCAGGTGCTCCGGTTTCCTCCCACATCCCAAAGACATGCAGGATTGGAGGTTAATTGGCCTCTGTAAATCACTGTAAATTGGCTCTCTGTAAAAGAACTATTATGAACAGGTGATTGATGGTCGGTGTGCTCAGTTGGCTGAAGGGCCTGTTTCTGTGCTGTATCTCTATAGTCTAAAATATGAAGGTAACCAGACTACAATAGACCAAAACCAAAGTCTATACTGCAACCAAAACAAAGTATTTTTAGATGAAGGTTCCCAACCCAAAACGTCACCCATTCTTTTTCTCCAGAGATGCTGCCTAATCCACTGTGTTAACCCGCCATTTTGTGTCTAGAAACATAGAAACTTAGAAACATAAAAAATAGGTGCAGGAGTGGGCCATTCGGCCCTTCGAGCCTGCACCGCCATTCAATATGATCATGGCTGATCATCCAACTCAGTATCCCATACCTGCCTTCTCTCCATACTCCCCTGATCCCTTTAGCCACAAGGGCCACATCTAACTCCCTCTTAAATATAGCCAATGAACTGGCCTCAACTATCTTCTGTGGTAGAGAATTCCACAGATTTACCATTCTCAGTGTAAAAAATGATTTTCTCATCTCAGTCCCCTTTATCCTTAAACTGTGACCCCTTGTTCTGGACTTCCCCAACATCGGGAATAATCTTCCTGTATCTAGCCTGTCCAACCCCTTAAGAATTTTGTACGTTTCTATCTCAATCTTCTAAATTCTAGCGAGTACAAGCCGAGTCTATCCTGTCTTTCTTCATATGAAAGTCCTGACATCCCAGGAATCAGTCTGGTGAACCTTCTCTGTACTTCCTCTATGGCAAGAATGTCTTTCCTCAGATTAGGAGACCAAAACTGTACGCAATACTCCAGGTGTGGTCTCACCAAGACCCTGTACAACTGCAGTAGAACCTCCCTGCTCCTATACTCAAATCTATCTTTGGTATATACTATCAACTGCAGTTCCTTGTGTCGGGGTCAAGGAAAGCGCGTTCACATCACAGCCCTTTTTCCACCAATCTTTCCACCACCACGCACAAGAAGCGCAAGACAGACACCATTGTATGCAGATGCCGAGAAGTGTGTTTAGCTCTGGCTGAACAACTTCTAATCCTGTGCGTTGACTCGATAAGAAGATGTTCCTTGTGTTGCTGCATTATCTGGAGTGGTTCTGATTCAAACATAAATGCTACTATCTCTGAGCTAAAGTCCTTCTTATTGAAGGCAAGAATCCCAGTAAAAATAGATCTGCAGGGTTTATTTCCTGGCAGCCCAAGCCAAACGACAAAACAGCAGTGTGATTCTATGTTCCTATTAACCTCTAACAAAATACTGAAGGCGCTATAGGTGCATCAAATCCAGGACAAACAGACTCAGGAATAGTTGCTTTCCGAGAATTATATCTACTATAAATTCAAATTCACACATGCACTGACTACACCGCCCAACACGGACTTCCATCTGTATATATGTATGTAGCGCCACAGAATTTGTGCACCAATTCCCCCCCCCCCCCATCTCCCTTCTGTTTTTTGTTTTTTCTGTTTCTTGTTTTTTGTGCTAAATTGTATGTATGCACTGAGTACGAGCAGCTTTCAGTTTCACTGTACATGTATAGTGACAATAAATGGCATATCATCATATCATATCATATCATATCATATCATAGCATATCATATCATGTGTATTTCTTGCTATTGATTGGAAAAGCTCCAATCCAATTCCTATCTCGATCAAACAACGAGAGGTTGTGGGTCTAAAAAGTCAGTGGCAAATCACAAATACATTGTGCATTTTGCAGCACATCGAGGATTTCAATCATACACTTTCATGCACGTAACATGTTTGCATGCAAAACACGCATGACGTGTAAAGATGATGCCAATCTATTACAGGAAGGGTGTGGAGGCTTTGGAGAGGGTGCAGAGGAGGCTTCCAGAAAGCTGTCTGGATTAGGGGCTATTAGCTATTAGGAGAAGTTGGACAGACTTGGAGAGTTTTCTCTGGATTGTCGGAGGCTGTGGGAAGACCTGATAGAAGCGTATAACATGATGGGAGACATAGTCACAGTCAGAAATGTCAAAGACTAGAGAGCACAGCTTTAAGGTCAGAGGCGGAAAATTTAAAATAGATGTGCGAGCATGTTTCTTACGCAGAGAGTGATGGGTGCCTGGAACATGCTGCAGGGGTGGTGGTGTGGGCAGATATAACAGTGGCGTTTAAGTGGCTATCAGATACAAGGAACAGCAGACGATAGTTTACAAAAAAAGGCACGGAGTGCTGGAGTAACTCGGCAGGTCAAGCAGCATTCTAGAGAATGCCCTGGCCCTGGTCTGATGAAGGATCCTGACCAGAAACGTCACCTATGATTTGGATGAAGGAATTCAAAGTAACATTAGCAAATTTGCAGATGACACAAAGCTGGGTGGCAGTGAGAACTGTGAGGAGGATGCTATGAGAATGCAGGGTGACTTGGACAGGTTGGGGGAGTGGGCAGATGCATGGCAGATGACGTTTAATGCGGATTAATGTGAGGTTATCCACTTTGGTAGCAAAAACAGGAAGGCAGATTACTATCTAAATGGCGTCATGTTGGGAAAAGGAGAAGCACAACGGGATCTGGGGGTCCTTGTTCATCAGTCTATGAAAGTAAGCATGCAGGTACAGCAGGCAGTGAAGAAAGCAAATGGCATGTTGGCTTTTATAACAAGAGGAATCGAATATAGGAGCAAAGAGGTCCTTCTGCAGTTGTACAGAGCCCTAGTGAGACCACACCTGGAGTATTGTGTGGAGTTTTGGTCCCCTAATTTGAGGAAGGACATTCTTGCTATTGAGGGAGTGCAGCGTAGGTTTACAAGGTTAATTCCCGGGATGGCGGGACTGTCATATGCTGAGATAATGGAGCAGCTGGGCTTGTACACTCTGGAGTTTAGGAGGATGAGAGGGAATCTCATTGAAACATATAAGATTGTTAAGGGCTTGGACACACTAGAGGCAGGAAACATGTTCCCGATGTTGGGGGAGTCCTGAACCAGGGGGGCCACAGTTTAAGAATAAGGAGTAAGCCATTTAGAACGGAAACCAGGAAACACTTTTTCTCACAAAGAGTGGTGAGTCTGTGGAATTGTCTGTCTCAGAGGGCGGTGGAGGCAGGTTCTCTGGATGCTTTCAAGAGGGAGCTAGATAGGGTTCTTAACAATAGTGGAGTCAGGGGGTATGGGGAGAAGGCAGGAACGGGGTACTGATTGTGGATGATCAGCCATGATCACATTGAATCTGGCTCGAAGGGCCAAATGGCCTACTCCTGCACTTATTGTCTATTGTCTATTGTCTATCCATGTTCTCCAGAGAGTGCCTTGTTTCAAATTGAAGGGTCCCGACCCGAAACGTCATCTGTCCATTCCTTCCACCGATGCTGCCTGACCCGCTGAGTTCCTCCAGCACTTTGTGTTTTTCTGAAGACTCCAGCATCTGCAGTTCCTCATGTCTCCTCTAAACTCTAACACTTGATGTAATATGCTAGCACGTTGCGGTCACTTTTACCCAGGGCCCCTTTACAATAACATGACTAAATTAATGATTTTCATTGTTACACAGTACCTGTTTGCCAATCATTTCCCCAACATAACTATCTAAAAATCTCTCCTCTACAGTCCAGGAATTCTTTGAATACATTTTAGGTATAAATTTCATTTGCCCGTGGATATGTACAGTAAATGATGTCGTCTCTAATTACTGCATGATCTTTGTTATGTACAGCTCTAATTTCCCCATTTATACAATGCCATCTGTTTTACAATTTCATTATCATTGGTCATGCTTATTGTATGTATGGGCATGAAAGCCGTTGGCCTTCATTGAATAGCCTTCTTTCTAAATGTGCGCGGCATTTTAAGGTAACGTGAGATACATTTCCCAGATATTTAAAATCGTTTTGTAGCCAACTAGATTGACTCAATCATTATTTTAACTCACGTGAATTGATCATCTGAAGGTAATCTGCAGTCTTTTGCACTGATTTTAAATGACTGTCAAATATCTTAACCTGTTCAAGAAGGAACTGCAGATGCTGGAAAATCGAAGGCAGACAAAATTGCTGGCGAAACTCAGCGGGTGCGGCAGCATCTATGGAGCGAAGGAAATAGGCAACGTTTCAGCCGAAAAAAAAAAAAAAAATGAAATGATTCAATTTATTGTCATTGTCAGTGTACAGTACAGAGACAACGAAATGCATTTTTAGCATCTCCCTTGAAAGGGAGACACAGGGCGTCGCGGTGTGCCCGCGCCTGCCGCCATAACATTCCATTACAGGCAAAGGTGGGTGAAGTGTCTTGCCCAAGGACACAACGACAGTATGCACTCCAAGCGGGATTTGAACCGGCTACCTTCCGGTCGCCAGCCGAACTCTTAGCCCATTGTGCTATCTGTCGTCCCGAAACCCTTCTTCTGACAGATGGGTTGGGGGGTGCGGGGAGAAGAAAGGAAAAAGGAGGAGGAGGAGGAGCCCGAGGGCTGAGGGAGAGATAGGAAGGGGAGGAGACAGCAAGGGCTAACAAAATTGGGAGAATTCAATGTTCATGCCCCCAGGATACAGACTGCCCGAGCGGAATATGAGGTGCTGTTCCTCCAATTTCCGGTGCTGCTCGCTCTGGCCATGGAGGAGGCCCAGGACAGAGAGGTCGGATATGGAGTGGGAGGGGGAGTTGAAGTGCTGAGCCACCGGGAGGTCAGGTTGTAACCTGTATAGTGCATCAACTCTGGCAAGAATACAAGGACTATGTCCACCATGGACAAGTGCTGGGATAGATTGAAAGATACTGTGTGGACATAATTATTAGGCATATGTTAGTGATTCTAGACAATTATATTGGGTAATACCATTATGTTAGGGCCTCACTACAGAGGGCTTATAAGCTGCACATGCTGTTCAAGACTTCTAGCTGTGTACATGGTCCAGATGCATGGGTGACACAGTGGCGCAGCGGGTAGAGCCACTGCCTCACAGCGCCAGAAACCCCGGTTCAATCCTGACCTCGGGTGCTTTCTGTGTGGGGTTTACATGTTCTCTCTGTGATCGTGTGGGTTTCTTCCGGTTGCTCTGGTTACCGCCCACATCCCATAGACGTGCGGGTTTGTAGGCCTCTGTAAATTGCCCCTAGTGGGTAGGGAGAGGATGAGAAAGTGGGATAACATAGAACTTGTGTGATTGATGGTCGGCACGGGCTTGGTGGGCCGAAGGGCCTGTTTCCACGTTATATCTTTCACTCAATCAAATTGGTGGACTCCAAAACAATGTCCAACATCCCCTCAAGGCAAAGACACATCTGATGCCAGCATGCAGACCATCTACAGAGAGGTTGGACATGTGTCGATGCATGGTTTAAGGATGGCTAATCGGGTGAAACTTTTCTTGGCTTTGACAGAATCACACCTTTTTAAAAGTAAAGAAAATAAATACTTAAAGTTTAAGTCATTGCGCAATGTTAATTGTTGATGACAGTTTAATTGTCCACTCCATATGCGTACACTTCAAGCGATGATTTTGTTGGTGATATTTATTTGTGAAATGTTCTGGTTGGCAAGGGATTTGCAGAATAATCAATGGCATGGGACAAGCAAATAAACTGACTCTTGTGAGAGTGAGGCAGAATCTTCAAAAGTTATCAAAGAGTTTGTGTGAAGTCTTTTGAGGAAGTCCCTAATTTGAGGAAACACATTCTTGCTATTGATGGAGTGCAGCGTAGGTTCTCCAGGTTAATTCCCTGGATGGCGGGACTGTCATATGTTGAAAGAATGGAGCGACTGGGCTTGCATTCACTGGAATTTAGAAGGATGAGAGGATATATTATATAATTTAGAATGGTCTATGTTTAGAAACATATAATTTTCGAGGGATTGGACAGGTTAGATGCAGGAAACATTTTGGCGATGTTGGGGGAAGTTCAGAATCAGGGGCCACAATTTAAGAATAAGGGGTAGGCCATTTAGGACTGAGATGAGTAAAACCTTTTTCACACAGAGAGCTGTGAATTTGTGGAATTCTCTGCCACAGAAGCCAGTGGAGGCCGATTCACTGGATGCATTCAAAAGAGTTAGATAGAGCCCTTTGGGCTAGCGGAATCAAGGGGTATAGGGAGAAGGCAGGAACGGGGTACTGATTGTGGATGATCAGCCATGATCACATTGAATGGCGGTACAGGCACGAAGGGCCGAATGGTCTACTCCTGCACCTATTGTCTATGTATCTAAGTCTGTTGAGGATCACATGATCTGACTCAGAGAAACATTCCATGGCCTATGTTGGCAAACTGTTATTTGAGATTCAGATAACGACTATGAACAGAAATCCATTGGAAATAACTTTCAGACAAGCTTTCAAATTAAATTCAACAACTGGAATTCAGAGAAACGAGAGCGATTTTGGCACTGAAGAAGGCATTTGGTCCATGTAACATTGTTAGATATTTATTTTGTCATAAGGTCATAAGTAATAGCAGTAGATTTAGGCCATTTGGCCCATCAAGTCTACTCCGCCATTCAATCATGGCTGATCTATCTCTCCCTCCTAACCCCATTCTCCTGTCTTCTCCCCATAACCTCTGACACCTGACATCTTTTAGACCTGCAGCTCCGTTGAGGCGAGCCAGGCCAACGTGTCATCGTGCAGGTCAATCAGACCTCGTTCACCATTCGGTGGCTGGTGTTTGGGGCAACTGGTGACCATGTGCTCCACTGTCTGTGTTGGGTCCCCACACTCGCAGGAGGCGCTGTCCATGAGGCCCCACCTCTACATCGCTACTCCATAGTGTCCTCCATGTACTAATCAAGAATCTATCTATCTCAGCCTTCAAAATATCCACTGATATTTACTTTGTGATACTTGCGTTTAACGGCGGCACATTGGTGCAGCGGGTAGAGCTGCTGCCTCACAGCACCAGAGACCGGGTTCAATCCCGACCTTTGCTAGCTGTCTGTGTGGAGTTTGCACGTTCTCCCTGTGACCACATGGATTTCCTCCAGGTACTCCGGCTTCATCCCACATCCTAGAGACGTGCGGGTTTGTAGGTTAATTGGCCCTCTGTAAATTACCCCTAGTGTTAAGGAAGTGGATGAGAAAGTGGGATAACATAGAACTAGTGTGAATGGGTGATTGATGGTCAGTGTGGAATCAATGGGCAGAAGGGCCTGTTTCCATGCTGTATCTCCAAAACTAAACTAAAATAACACTAAATGAGAGTAATGCCCCTGTCCCACTTAGGAAACCTGAACGGAAACCTCTGAAGAGACTTTGCGCCCCACCTAAGGTTTCCGTGCGGTTCCCGGAGGTTGTGGGTGGTTGCCGGAGGTTGCAGGTAGTGGAAGCAGGTAGGGAGACTGACAAAAGCCTCCGGGAACCTGCGGGAACTGCACGGAAGCCTTGGGTGGGGTGCAAAGTCTCCAGAGGTTTCCGTTCAGGTTTCCTAAGTGGGACAGGGGCATAAGATGTCTGCAAGACGAATGAGTAGTTATGATTACTTTCACCTGAGGAAGAATTCAAAGCATAGCATATAATTATAAACTAGGCCAATTTCTAGTATATATCAAATCAAGAATGTTAGTTCTCAGAATGTGGACTTTTTGTTTCTCTTTATGCACAGACGTGAGGTGAAATTATTTCATTCTTTTCAAAAGCACCAACTAAAACCCTTCAACCATCTCTATTTCTCCAAACCTATATTCGAGTTGCAGTAACACTGCAAGAGAAACAGGCTCTTCGGCCCAACTCACCATGCTGACCGTGATGCCAATCTAAGCTAGTTCCACCTGCCCGTGTTTGGCCCACATATTGTTTATTCATCTGAAGAACTAGTCCGTCTGAAGAAGGGTCTCCAGAGATGCTGCCTGTACCGCTGAGTTACTCCAGCCTTTTGTGTCTCCCTATTGTTTCGTTCAATTACTTTAGTTTATTGTCATGTGTACTGAGATTCAGTGAAAAGCTTTTTTGTTGCGTGTTATCTAGTCTAGGGAAATACTATACATGATTACAATCGAGCCGTCCACAGTGTACAGATACAGGATAAAGGGGATAATGTATAGTGCAAGATAAAGTCCAGTAAATCTGATTAAAGATAGACCGAGGGACTCCAATGAGGTGGGTGGAAGGTCAGAACTACTCTCTAGTTGGTAATAGGATGGTTCAGTTGCCTGAAAACAGCTGGGAAGAAACTGTTTAAGAAGGAACTGCAGATGCTGGAAAATCGAAGGTAGACAAAAATGCTGGAGAAACTCAGCGGGTGAAGCAGCATCTATGTAGCGAAGGAAATAGGCAACGTATCGGGTCTGAAGAAGGGTTTCGACCTGAAACGTCGCCTTTTTCCTTCGCTCCATAGATGTCACCTCACCCGCTGAGTTTCTCCAGCATTTTGTCTACCTGGGAAGAAACTGTCCCCGAATCTGGAGTTTGTGTGCTGCAGTTTTCTCACCTCATGCTCTCTCATATCTCATATCTCCAGCAAAACTGGGACGTTATTGCAGGCAATCTGCCAGCTTGCTTCACGTTTGTTTGACAATTAAAAGACAGGTGCATGGGCGGGAAACGTTTGGAAGGATATGGGCCAAACGCAGGCAACTTAGCTGTGGCATCCTAGTCGGCATGGACAAGTTGGGCCAAAGGACATGGATCCGTGCCGTATAAATCTATGACTCCACTGTAATAACCCATATATTTCCTCTCTCTGTCACCGACCAACAGTGGAACAGTATTGCAACGGGGTAAATTCCTGCATTTAACCAGGGTTTTGGAATCCTGTAATCATCTCGAGGTTTGAGCTCAGATCCCATCACAGCAGCTGGGAGCTTGAATTTGGTCAATTTAGTATCAGGAATAAATCCAGCATTGGTAATGATAACCATAGCATATCACTTTCTCCTGAAACCCCATCTGCTCCACTAACAATGTCCCTAAGGGGAGGAAATCTGTCCAGCTTGTATGGTCTGGACTCCAAACTATAGCAATACAGTTAACCCTTGACTGCCCTCTGCAAAGATGCGGGGAACCCTGGGGTGTATAAAACAACTCGATCTATCTCTGGTGATCTGAATGGAACAGGCAGAGTCAGTCTTGGCACAAACGTGGCTCATTAGGTTGGAAAGGGTGCAGGAGAGATTCACCAGCATGTCACCCGGGCTTGTGGGTTTGTGTTATAGTGAGAGGTTGGATAGGCTGGGACATTTTGCTTTGGAGCTTAGGAGGCTGAGGGGTCACCGTATTGAGGTGTACATGATCATGAGGGGCACAGATAAAGTGATTGGTGTAGGATAGGAGGAACATTTAGAAAACTGTGACCAGCTTCTTCCCAAACAACCTTGAACACTACCAACACCAACTAAACGACCAGCTACAAACTGTCTCAGTTGCACTAGGGACTTCAGGCTTTTGTTTTTCACTAATATTGTATTTTAATTTATCAAATTTTCTTTTGTTTACAATGTAGAACCAAGGAACGTCAAATGCTGGTTTACATAAAAAGACACAAAGTGCTGGAGTAACTCAGTGGGTCAGGCAGCACCTCTGGGCAACATGGATAGGTAACGTTTCATGTCGCCTTGATAGAAGACTTTGCACATTCATCCTAACTCTTCCCCTCATGATCTTGTACACTCGAGATGATCATCGCTCAGCCTCCTGTGCTCCAACTGCAGATTTATTCTATTCATCCAGTAAGATCATTAGAAATAAACATAATAGTCCAAGAATTCCCTGATTAAATGAAACATTTTGAATTTTGTTTTACAATAAACTGTGATAGAACCTTGGGCAGCACGATGGCGCTGCGGTAGAGTTGCTGCCTTACAGCGCCAGAGACCCGGGTTCGATCTCGACTACAGGTGCTGTCTGTACGGAGTTTGTACGTTCTCCCCGTGGCCATATGAATTTTCTCCTTTGTAGGTTAATTGGCTTGGTGTGTAAAAAAAATAATTGTCCCCATTGTGTGTAGGACAGTGTTAATGTGCCATGTCTCTCTGGTCAGTATGGACTCTGTGGGCCGAACGGCCTGTTTCCACGCTGTAAGCTAAACTAAGAACATGACATTTTACGTTCACACCAAAGCCAACAACTGTATTGCAACTTTTAAAAATAGCTATAAACTAGGAAGTACCATTCAAATATATCCCCCCCCCCCCCCCCCCCCCCCCGCTATAGGTTTATTATTGTCATCAAAGATTATAGAGCAGAGCAAGATAGACCACTCCTCCGAAATCCAATGGGCTGACGTGTAGTACGTAACGGAACGTCACGGCCGCCATTTGTTGATGCCAAACGCCACATCTTTGGAAGCAGGGACGGACTCCACAGTTTTACAATCTGCTCTTATATCAGGTCGCAGGGAAAAGCAGAGATACTAGAGGCTCCTCTAGTATCTTTGGGGGAAGAGGACGTTTCCTCCAGGGCTGATTCTCGGTCCCCCCCCACCGATACCAGATGAAGGCGGCCGGCGGGAGAGCCTCAAGCGTCGACGCTCCCGAAGGAGGCAGCGGGCGGGCAATGCTCCTCTAGTATCTTTGGTGTAATCCGTTCCAAAGATTGATCCATTCTATCATCTTTGGTGTAATCAGTGTTGTAGGGGACAGTGTTTTATACAGCATCCATCACTTCACATATTTAGTTCATATTATTGTAAATTTTATTAATATCATTATAAATTGCTGCTCAATAAAATGGCGTCATGTCATACCCATGTCATACTACGCTTTTTTCGCAGAGTGGCGCATCTTGCTCTGCTCTATAATCTTTGATTGTCACTATCTACTATGAAAAACTTCTGTTTGTGTGCTATCCAGTCAAATCAAATCGCACTATGTCAAGTGTTTAATTGTCACATGGACCAACGTACCATCTACTTGCGGCAACACTAGAGGCCTGTAAATACAGCACTCAGTAGATAACACAGTACTCGATCGATCGAGCCACACACAAGTACAGCAGGTAGAACAAAGAGTAAAATACCACAATGCACAATATCGTGCTATAGCAGAGGTCGGCAACCTTGTTCTGCATAGGGGCCGGGACGCATGTCTGTGAGCGGATGGCGGGCCACATCTATCACGTGTACACATGGATCCCGCTCCCACCCCGCCCCAGGATGGCAAGCATCAAATCACATGTTCACAGAAGGTAGACAAAAATGCTGGAGAAACTCAGCGGGTGAGACAGCCTCATGCAATGCTTGCATGTCTCACCCGCTGAGTTTCTCCAGCATTTTTGTCTACCTTTGATTTTTCCAGCACCTGCAGTTCTTTCTTAAACGTGTTCACAGAAGGTGCGCAGCCGTGCCGGCGGCTTTGCGAACGATGCGGTAGAGACAGAGCTCGGCGCTTGGCGCTCAGCGGGCTGGATGATTACGAGAAAAAAAATCCGCCTGCGAGCCGGATGATTTCGGATTACGGATCGCATTCAGCCGTAGGTTGCCAACCCCTGTGCTATAGTGTCACAGTTGCAGAGAAAGTGCAGTTAAAAATAAGTGCCGGGGTTGCAATTATGTAGGTTGGAAGATGGAGACTAGACCCTTATGGGCCTGTCCCATTGAGGTGACTTTTTGGGCGATTACAGGAGACTCTGTGGTTGCCACATGGTCCCACATGTTCACGGGTGGTTGCCGGGGAGTCGCCTTCATGGTCGTGAGGAGTTCCGGCATTCTCGGAACTAGTCACGGCTTCATTCTGATCGCCGCTAATTTGGCGTAGGTTTCCGCCGGTGCTGACCGGTGAATTTCAGTGGCTCATTGGAAAAAAACATGAACAGTAGTTTCCAGAACCAAAGATAATCGACCGTTAATGGCACAGCCATGTATCTCTGGAATCTTAAAAGTCGTCTCCACTCCTTCTCCCCACTCCATCTCCCCTTTCTCCCCCCCTCTCCTCCTTTTTTTAAAGGAAGTGGCACTTCCCGTACACTGTGCTTTCACCATCTTAATTACAGCGCCAACCTTCCTGTTCATCACGGTGTGTGTCTGTATCACCTTGGCTTTTGCACCGTATGAATTTCACTCAGACAGCGCTCCCCCCGCTTGCACCTGTCCCTTGACTATATAACTGGCTGGTGAAGGAAGCAATGTGTGTATGTGTGTTCCAGTTGCCGGGTTTTCAGCAACTGGCTACGACTTGACAATCGCTGGCAGTCACCTGAAGAAATCGCCTAAGTGGGACAGGCCCATTAGCTTATGAGAGGTCCATTTAGTAGTTTGATGACTGCGGAGATGAAGTTGCTTTTTCACCCCAGTCATTCCCTCTTCTCCCCTCTCCAGTCGGGCAGAAGATACAGAAGGTTGAAAGCACATACCCACAGTCTCAGGAACAGCTTCTTCCACAAAGTTATCAGGCTTCTGAACGACCCTCCCATAAGCTAGGGTGGGCTCCCGATCTTCCAACCAACCTCATTATTGGATATTGGACTTTTTCGCTGGAACTAATGCTACAGTTCTCTATATTCTGCACTCTGGTATTTTTCTCATTGATGGCGGAAGATTGCTTGTCCGACTGGAGGCCTGTGACTACTGGGTGCCTCTGCCTCAGGGTTCGGTGCTGGGTCCGTTACTGTTTGTCATCTACATCAATGATTCGGATGAGAACATACAGGGCAAGATTAGCAAATTTGCTGATGATACAAAAGTTAATGGTAGACAAAAATGCTGGAGAAAACTCAGCGGGTAAGTCTTCCTTCGATTTTCCAGCATCTGCTGTTCCTACTTAAACATACAAAAGTTAGTGGTTTTGCAGATAGTGACGATGGTTGTGAAAGATTGCAGCGGGATCTGGATCGAGTGGCCAGGTGGGTGGAGGAATGGTTGATGGAATTTATTACAGAGAAGTGTGAGGTGTTGCATTTTGGGATGTCGAACAAGGGCAGGACCTACACAGTGAATGGTCGGTCTCTGGGTAGTGTTGTAGAGCAGAGGGATGTAGGAGTACATGGTTCCTTGAAGGTTGAGTCGCAGGTAAATAAGTTGGTCAAAAAGGCTTTTGGCATTTTGGCCTTCATCAGTCAGAGTATTGAGCATAGACATTGGGAGGTCATGTTGCAGTTGTATAAGACGTTGGTGAGATCGCATTTAGAATATTGTGTTCAGTTCTGGGCACCATGTTATACGAAAGATATTGTCAAGCTTGAAAGGGTTCAGAAAAGATTTACGAGGATGTTGCCAGGACTAGAGGGTGTGAGCTATAGGGAAAGGTTGAGTAGGCTGGGT
This sequence comes from Leucoraja erinaceus, assembly GCF_028641065.1. Classification (NCBI taxonomy): domain Eukaryota; kingdom Metazoa; phylum Chordata; class Chondrichthyes; order Rajiformes; family Rajidae; genus Leucoraja; species Leucoraja erinaceus. The sequence continues at coordinate 2,988,032 of NC_073389.1, read as the reverse complement.
CTCTATTCCATAGAGCGCAGGGGGATGAGGGGAGATCTTATAGAGGGAATCAAAATCATGAGAGGAATGGATTGGGTAGATGCACAGAGTCTTTTGCCCAGAGTAGGGAATCGAGGACCAGAGGACATAGGTTCAAGGTGAAGGGGAAAAGATTTAATAGGAATCTGAGGCGTAACTTTTTCCACACAAAGGGTGGTAGGTATATGGAACAAACTGCCAGAGGAGGTAGTTGGGGCTGTCCCATCGTTTAAGAAACAGTTAGACTGGTATATGGATAGGACAAGTTTGGAGGGATATGGACCATGCGCAGGCAAGTGGAACTAGGGTAGCTGGGACATTGTTGGCTGGCGTGGGCAGGTTGTTTCCGCACTGTATCACTCTATGACTCTATAACTACCTGTTGTACTTGTGTATGGCTTAATCAAGTACTGTGCCATCTATTGAGTACTGTGTTTACTGACCTGTTGCCAGTAGGCATTTCATTGTTCTATTTGGTTCCATTGGTTGTCCTCGTGCATGGTGCCATCTGACAGGGCAGCATACAAAACAAAGGATGTCCACTGTATGTGTGGGAAGGAATTGCACATGCTGGTTTAAACCGAAGATAGACACAAAAAGCTGGAGTTAACTCAGCGGGTCAGACAGCATCTCTGGAGAAAAGGACCAGGTGACGTTTCGGCAGGAGAGCCTTCTTCAGACTTCACTGTGTCTTGGTTCATGTGACAATAAGCACATCTCATAACAGAGGCCTGTGTGTGTAAGGTGCGGGCTGTGTGCTCCCACACTGCGCTCCAATTTTGTCCTACTTATCTTTGACATTTCGTTTCTTGTCTTCTCCTTCCGCTCCAGCTCCGTGCCCCACTGTGCTAAACTCATTTTCAATACCTTCCTGCAACACTGCTCCCCATCGAGAAACCTTTCAGAATTGCGTGCAGAGAGGAGTCCAAGTCTCGGCAGGGACTTGTCGAACAGGTGGGGGAGGGGGAGAGGAGCCAATTGACTTTCCAACACCTGTGGATAAATGTTACTCCTCTAGGGAGTTTATCTGTAACGCTCTACATCCTTCCGACCACTGTTATAACACGGTGACACCTTGTCTTTAGACCCTGCAGCAGAATCTATCATTACTAACCCTTATTTTCTACACAAAGGTCAAACTAATTTTTCAATCGGTTTGAAGTTCCTCACTAAATGAAAATATTCCTGTAATTAATTTTACAAAATTAATTTTAAAGCCATTTTTGAACACATTTTACTGATGTAGCAATCACTTGGACAACTGGAGTCCTTAAATTGATTATCCAATCAAGAGGGCGGCATGATGGCGCAGCGGGTAGTGCTGCTGCCTTACAGCACCAGAGAACCGACTTCGATCCTGACCTCCGGTACTGAGCGTGCGTGCAGTTTCCACGTTCTCCCTGTGACCGCGTGGGTTTTCTCCGGGGGCTCCGGTTTCTTCCCACATCCCAAGGACGTGCGGGTTTATAGGTTAATTGGCCCTCTGTAAATTGAGTAGGGAGTGGATGAGAAAGTGGGATAATATAGAACTAGTGTGAACGGGTGATCGATGGTCGGCATGGACTTGGTGGGCCGAAGGGCCTGTTTCCATGCTGTATCTTTCAATCAATCAGACTCATAACTGATCATAGCCATTACTTCAGCACACAAAATATAACCAGCTTTTAGTACAGGAAGTGGAGAAACTAGATTACACTTCCTTCCACCCTGTCTCTTGCAAATACTCGATTCCCGACTCAATTCCTCCATCTCCACCGCACCTGCCCCCAAGATGAGGCTTTCCTTTCTAGGACATTGAAATGTCCTTTTTCTTTTCTCCACTCCTCTCATTGATGCGTCTCCTCTGTGTCCTGTAGTTCTGCTCTTGCTCCCCAGAGAGAATGAGGAAAGATCCCCTGGTCCTCACCTTCCACCCCACCAGCCACCACTTCCAACACTTCATCCTCCGACATCACCTCCAACATGATCCCATCACTAGCCACATCTTCCATTCTCCACCCCTTTCTGCCTTCCGCAGAGACTGTTCCCTCTGCAATTCCATAGTTCACTCGTCCCTTCCCACCCAAACCACCCCCTCCCCAGGTACCTTCCCCTGTAACCACAGGGGATGCAACACCTGCCCCTATACCTCCTCCCTCGACTCCATCCAGAGTCCCCAGCAGTCTTTCCAGGTGAGACAGAGGTTGACATGCATCTCCTCTAACCGCATCAACTGTATCCAGTGTTCCCAATGTGACTTCCTGTACAGCAGCGAGACCAAACCTAGACTCAGCAACCATTTCGCTTAACACTTACACACGTTATGCCAGGCCTACTGGATCTCCCGGGTGCTAACCACTCAACTCCTCTTTACATTTCCACACCGACCTTTCTGACTTGGGCATCCTCCATTGCCAGAGTGAGGTCACACGCAAACTGGAGGAACAGCACCTCATATTGTGCTTGGTTAGCTTAGACCCCAGCGCTATGAACATTGAATTCTCCAATTTTATATAACCTCTATTGTACTTGAGTTTGACTTGATAGTTTTATCTGGTCTGCTTGGATAGCAGGCAATACAATGCTTTTCACTGTACCTCAGTGTACGTGACGATAATAGTACGATTAAACGAGAACTTACCAGTTTGAAGTTTGATCTTGATTTTATGAGGAGTTACGATGAGCGATTACGTGAAGAAGGGCCGTCAGTCCGCATGCGCGTCAATCTTCAAAGCAGCGGTGTAAAATCATAGATAGGAGAAATTGACCTGAGGATAGTAAGATTTTGAAGAACTGGAAACTACCAGATGACCTTGATAATATGAGGGAGGGAGCGGTGGGCGCGTAATCGCTCATCGTAACTCCTCATAAAATCAAGATTTCAAACTGGTAAGTTCTCGTTTAATCTTACTATTTTACTTCGGAGTTACGTGAGTGACGACGTGAAGATTTTAAAGCTCTGTGATTACATGCCGGATACGAGTCCAGGCGTCACACACTGAATGGATTGACCATGGATGAGTGAAAAAGGTAAAGCATTCAGACATAACGTGGTTAGGTAATAATACTGATGCTTTAATATGAAAAGAAAAATAATAGTAACCCCTCCCATCCTGGGGGGAAACTACAAAACAGAATCTAAAATGGTTCGTGCAAACACCCCTGGTCCAGCAATAGGTTTGTTATAAACCGGTGGAACATCTGTTCATTGGCCCACCCTGCAGCTGCTAGGATGTTCATCGAGGGGAACATCCATTGCTCTCGCTGCCGACGTAGATGCAGCCCTGGTGGAGTGAGATTTAAAAATGTCAATGTTCACTCCTGCACTCGCCAATACCTCCTTTAACCATCTGGAAATGGTCTGTGTTGATACCTTGTGGTAAGGCTTTTTATAACTGATTAGGACCGATAGCTCAGAGTCTCTGAGGTCCGTAGTGGTGTATATGTGATACGACACACAACCGTGGATCCTCGGGGTATGCCAGGAACTCTACCTAGAGCCCTGGCACCCCTGGCCTGCTCTGTTTGATCAAATCATCTATGAAAAAGGTTATTACATTTACATTGGTGGTCATGTTATCGAGACGCAGCTTGTGCAAGGTATGGACTCGTTGCGCAGTGACCAGCGCCATCAGCATGACCACCTTTAGGGTGAGCTTAGATAAGGGTAGGGAGGGAGCTGGCGCCCACTGGTGAAGCAGTGTAAGCACCACGCTCACAACCCAAATGTCCGTGTACCGGGGCCTGGGTGGTATGGAATTAGAAAATACCCTTCATGAACCTAGTTATTAAAGGGTGCGTCCCTACTGACCAGTGCCCTGACCCCAGCATTAAATAGGAAGATAGTGCGCTTCTGGCACTATTGATGGCACTGTAGCTTAATTTTTGGTCATAGAACAGGGCAGATAGGAACTCCAGGACATCCGTGATGCGTGCTGTATCACACGAGATGTTTGAGACGGAACAGAATATCTCCCACTTCTTGATGTGAGGGACGTACTGTTTTTGTGTACTGTCCCTCCAGGCCACTGTTATCACATCCACGGTTCGTTTAGACAGTCCGAGCCCCACGTATGGTCTCCTCAGAATCTGCAAACCAATAAATTAATTTGGCCATGAAGTGGATGGTTGCTCCCCGTTACTGGGTGAACGAGTAGTTCCCTGCTCTTGGGGACAGCCATGAAAGGCCGTGTAATCATTCCCAGGACTTGAGGAAACCAAGACTGTGTAGGCCAATCAGGCACTACCAAAATGCCTGTGACGTTGTCTTGCTTGATTTTTGCCAAGCATCGGCCGATGAGGCAAAATGGGGGAAATGCATACAGAAAGATTCCTCCCCAATGTAGAGAAAACACATCTACTGCCACTGCCCCTGGGTCTGGCTCCTAGGACACATATTTGGGTAACTGGTGATTTAATCTGGATGCGAACAAATCAATATCTGGGATGCCATACCGGGTGATTATGTCGTTAAATACTGCATGATTTAACATCCATTCTGTGTTGTCCTTGAATATCCGCGATCTGGTGTCCGCAACTGTGTTGTATCTACCTGGTAGGTAGATAGCTGAGACCCAAATGGCCCTCGCAATACACCAGTGCCAAATAAGATTTTCCAATCTATCACAAGATACAAACTTAACACCACCCATGTGATTAACATACGCCACCGCGGTTGTGTTGTCAATCTGAAGTTGAACATGCACATGTTGCATAGTGCTGCAATAAGCCTTAAGCCCATAGAGTGCCCCCCAACAACTCTAAGTAGTTAATACCATGTTGCTGAAGAATTAAGGACCCCTGCTCATTCCACCTACCACCGCAGCTGGATATGGTATCAGTTGCCTCCCATCCTAGGCCGCTTGAATCGGTTTGTAAGACGACCGATGGAGTAACCAGCAAAATATTCCTGGAGCTATGATGTATATTCGTCATCCACCATTGTAATTCAGCAATGGCCTCGGCTGGCAATCGCATTGGTCTACCGAATTGGCCAGCATGGGATCTGAGCGCCTGTTCCTTTGCACGTTGTAAATTTTGATAATGCAAAGGCCCACAATGCACAGCTGGAAATGCAGCCACTAGTTTGCCAATTATACTCGCAGTTTGTCTAATTGATGGCTTTTGTTTAACAATAAGGTTGTTGCAGGCTTTAGTTATCTCTAATTGTTTGCCCCTAGGTAGAGTCACTGACATGTGAATTGAGTTAATTGTAAACCCCAGGTAATCAATGACCCTGGTAGGTGTCAATTTGGACAATTGGATGGATGAGAAAACCCAAACTTTCTCAAACATGAGTTTGGTGGCTGAGACAGATGATTCTGCCGATTCCTTGGTGACCCCGAAGATTAGAATGTCATCCAAATATGCCATGACTATGTGATTCTGAGCTCGTAGTAGCCCCAGAATAGGTTTCAGTAGTTTGATAAATAGTCTGGGGCTGAAGTCAGCCCATAAGGCAATGCTTTGAACTGCCATTATTGACCCATCCAGTTAAATTTCAAATATCTCCTGTGCTCCCTGTGAATAGGTACTGAGTAGTATGCATCTTTAAGGTTGATGCATGCCATATAACCACCTTTAGAAACCAGTTGAATGGCTGTGCCAAAATTATCCATTTTGAAATGTTTATACTGCACAAAAGTGTTGAGTTCAATTAAGTCTAGGATGATACGACATCCTCCATCCTTTTTCCGCTTGGCGAATATATTGGATGCAAATTGGTGAGGTTCCGGATGCGACCTCTCAATTACCTCTTTATTGGATAGAGTTTGGATTTCAGCTTGTATATCCAAACTTTCCTGGTGTGAGAAAACATATGTGCGGTTTGGTGAGTGTTGTGTGGGTGGTAATGAGTCAATAGTGAACTCAATTTTGAACCCTCGTATACTGTGCAGTATAAACGGATCCGCTGTGACCCAACACTATTCATTCAAGAAATGTTGCAATCTCCTCCCAACCGGTGCGTAAGGTGTTCCACAAGGAACTAGGTAGACCTACCTCAGTAGTTACTGGCGGTATGGTGCTGGTTTTCGTTCGCGAGGCTTGGGAAGTAGAACTGGTGGCGGGTGCCCTCTGCGCATCCTTGCCGTGGGCCGGCTGGGGCCCACCCCTAAACAAGACCTTGATGCCTCCAGTTCGGGTCTTCCACCAGTTCTGGGGCCCCTAGGCAGGTATTGCCTGGTGCTGTAGGGTGCGTAGGGGCGAGCCCGATATGGTGAGCCCCTGGGTGTGGTTTGGGCTCTACTCATGAGGTGGATGGTCCTCGCCTCATCGTCCAGCTCCCGGACCTGCCTTGTCAGATCTTCCCCAAATAGATACTTGGCCGGCTGGACGTTGCTGGCCTTGTACAGCACAGCACACTTGGGGTTCAGTGCCGGCCGGATTGCATTCTTGCGCTGGCTATTTATTTCAAAGTGAGCATTACAAAGTAATTCCACTGCGTCCTGCTGAGTGTCGGTCAGTAGTTCCCCATCTACAGACCTAGCAAAGGCCGTGATACCAGAGGCCAGTCATTTCAGGACATTCTGGAGCTTTATTTCCTGGGCTCTGACACCCGCTCCAATGTGACCCCAAATGTAGTGGTTCACGGCCGGCACATTGAGGGAGGCACAGTTTGCAGGAGAGGGGTACCTGTTGGTGGTCTCCACCATAGTCAGGTCTTTGAGCTGGTGAGATGCCAAATAATTAATATTGTTGGCCAGGTCTTCATCCAGGGGTGTTCCTAATGGCGAGGATTTGGCAAATCTGAATGCCAATAGTGGCACTTCAGACCCGTGCCCCTGGGAATGCTCACACACTGTGCTTCCAAACTCCGAGTCAGGAAAATACTGACCTGGTGTACTCCCCCCCTCCAGCGGGGAAGACACTTTGCAGCCCCGTGAATGAGGCTGCTGGCGCGGGCTGCTGCGGAGACCCGTGTTGATACTGCTCCCTCCTACGGAGCAGATCATTCTGGAGCCACCTCTCCATTAGGAGCTCCGTATGGGTAAGTCGCCCGTGGACGCTTCCCAACAAAGGAGGGGATCCCTCCTGGCCCGACTCATCTGAGTCTACGGGCCTTGCAGATTTCCGCGTGGCCTTGCGCCCCTGCGGGACCGCCACGGTGCTTTCCTCGGGCACCAGGTCTGCTGCTGCTGGCTCCACCGCCAGCGGCAAAGTCGGTTACACAGACAGTAACCCGATTCCCGCATTACCGCGGTCTTCGGTAGCGGGCTTCCCCGCAGACCGTCTCATCACCTTAGACATAGCTGGGTCCAACTTGCTGTAAAAACAAGATTCACTGAACCAGCCAATATGACCGCAGAGCAGTTTCAGAAACACTTACCTGCAGTTTTTAAAACTTACCGCTGGAAGGACACAGTCAGTTGTTGGCGCATGTTTCAGACGTAATGGCACGCATGCGGACTGACGGCCCTTCTTCACGTAGTCACTCACGTGACTCCGAAGTAAAATAAACCTAAACCTACATTTAAAGTGCGGCCTCGACTACGTCTAGTAACATATACAGAGACTGCAGTCATGTTTAAGTTCAGCTTTGGTCAGCCTGCTATAGGAAGAATGTCCTTAAGTTGGAAAGAGTTGAGGCAGGTACTATAACAACATTTAAAAGACATTTTGACAGGAACATGGATAGAGGGATATGGGCCAAACGCAGCTAAGTGGGACTAGTGTAAATGGGTCATCTTGGTGGTGTTGCCAAGTTGGGCTGAAGGGCCTGTTTCCGTGCTGTATGACTCTGTACTGACTGCACACGCCACCCTCACAGGCACGTGTACATCCAGCACCCGAAGCAGAACACATCACCATTTGAAGACCTCATTTCAAAGTGCTGACGCAGCATTTTCTCTTCGGCTATTTTCAGCCAAAGTTTAATTGGATTAATTTGAAGCAGAATTAAGTGGCAACAATAATGCCAAAAGAAAATGTACAGACACTGGAAAGAAGGCTGGGGCTGTGTGAAAGGCAGTGATTACAGACGTGTCGGACAAAGGGAAATATTGATGAATTACATCATCAAGTGCCACACTGAATGACCATTGATAAGATGCTCAAACGGACCTGAACAAAAAGACTAACAAGTCGTGAAGTGACAAATGGGAATCAAAAGGCTTGATGAAGAGTAATGGAAGTACTGATAATGAAGGGGACAGAAGATTACTAAATAATACAACCGATGACAGAAATAATGAAATGTAAAACTGGATACCTGATAAAAAATGATGATAAAAATCTACGCTGACAGATACGTAGGAGACACAGCATCATTGAAACGAGACATAACAAAACAGCTGGTGAAAATGAAACGAGATGTCTGATGAGAATTTATAATGTGCAGCACAACCGATGAAAAATATTATTGAAAATAATGTGCAATGAATTTAGATGCAACGGATGAGATTCAATGAGCTGCAGAATAGTATGAAAGGCTTAATCTGATTTCAAACAAAAAGTGACTTGTAAGCAGTAATCTGATGATCAGTTTGGAAGGTGGAAAAATAATTAATTTGATGCAAAGAAGTTCCAGATAGATAAGCAAATTACATTAGGGCAGTACAATGGCACAGCTGGTGGAGCTGCTGGCTCTCAGCGCCAGAGACCCGGGTTCCATCCTGAAGTGGGCGCTGTGTGTGTGTGTGTGTGTGTGTGTGTGCGTGTGTGTGTGTGTGTGTGTGTGTGTGTGTGTGTGTGTGTGTGTGTGTGTGCGTGTGTGTGTGTGTGTGTGTGTGTGCGTGTGTGTGTGTGTGTGTGTGTGTGTGTGTGTGTGTGTACGTGTGTGTGTGCGTGCCTGTGTGTGTGTGTGTGTGTGTGTGTGTGTGTGTGTGTGTGTGTGTGTGTGTGTGTGTGTGTGTGCGGGTGTGTGTGGCGTGTGTCTGTGTGTGTGTGTGTGTGTGTGCGTGTGTGTGTGTGTGTGTGTGTGTGTGTGTGTGTGTGTGTGTGTGTGTGTGTGTGTGTGTGTGTGTGTGTGTGTGTGGTGTGTGTGTGTGTGCGTGCGTGTGCGTGTGTGCGTGTGTGTGTGTGTGTGTGCGTGTGCGTGTGTGCGTGTGTGTGCGTGCGTATGTGTGCGTGTGTGTGTGTGCGTGAGCGTGTGTGTGTGTGCGAGTGTGCGTGTGTGTGTGTGTGTGTGTGCGCGTGTGTGTGCGTGTGTGGAGTTTGTACATTCTCCCTGGGACTGTGTGGGTTTCCTCTGGATGCCTCGGTTTCCTCCCACATTCCAAAGACGTGGTGTTAATTGGCCCTCTGTAAATGGCCTAGTGTGTAAGGTGTGGATGAGAAAGTGGGATAACATAGAACTAGTGTGAATGGTGATCGATGGTCAGTGTGGAATCAGTGGGCCGAAGGGCCTGTTTCCATGCTGTATCTTTCAATTTCAATCAATAAAATCAGTACATCACAATCAATGATGTATTTTCAATAAGGGAAATCTATACGTTGCTTTAAAGAGCTATCCATTATCATGGAATAACTTCTAAACAAGTACAATACAATACAATATTTATTGTCATTTGAACCTCAGTGAGGCTCAAACGAAACTCTGTTTCTACAGCCATACAAACAAAAACGACCACAGTGAATCTCCTCCTCAGGCAAAGTCTTTTCTCTCCCCTGCTCTCCATTTTTCTCCCGATGTTGACGCCCCAGATGGTAAGTCCCATGGCCATTTTAGGCCGCACCGGTCGATGTACGACCCCGCTCCAGGTCTAAATGTCACGAAGTTGGAGCCCCCGGCGGGCGTTCGATTGACCAGCGGCCATTACGTTCTGCCCTCACAGAATTCCGACATGGAGTGTGATATTCAGAGATGGATTTTTGAACACCCTGACAGAATGCCAAGCCAAAATAAATCCCGGCTCAATAAAAATCACATATCTACCGAGATCCTTATTAGTTTGATTAACAGCTTTGATCCCCAAGATAAATGCATCCTACATGGTAAAATTGAGATATTTTGAAATATGATCAAAACTGCACGTATGAATATATTGGTATTTGTGTTATATCCTTATCCTTGATTAAAACAGTATGGAATTCAACTTCACTATCAAAGCTGCCAATGGGTTGAATTAAACAACAGCAAAATCCACACGGACGGACTGCAGGCTTGGAATACTCTTTAGACGTCTGAGATACAGTGTGGAAACAGGCCCTTCTGCCCACCGAGTCCATGCCGACCAGCAATCACCACCGTACACTGGCACTATCCTACACACTAGGAACAAGTTCCAGAAACCAATTAACCTACAAACCTGCACATCTTTGGAGTGTGGTGGGAAACTTGAGCACCTGGAGAAAACCCACACGGTCACAGAGAGAAGATACAAACTATGCACTGACAACTGTAGACAGGATGGAACCCAAGATGCACTGTGGGGCAGCAACTCTGCCACTGCACCACCCACTCCGTGGCGTGGCTTAAGACAAATTCTCACGCTGAATTTGTGGTTTATATATTCTCCTGGATTTGGGGAAAAAAGTATTTTCCACTGGAATTTACATCTCCTCAAAATTTTCTGGAGTTTCTGTAAATTGTTATTTCCTTCATAAGTAGAAATAGTACAGACTGAAGAAGGGTCTTGACCTGAAACATCGACTGGCCACTTTTGAATACGATGTATAGTTCTGGTTGCCCTATTATAGGTAGGACAGCGAAGCTTTGGAGAGGGTGCAGACGAGGGTTACCAGAATGACACACAATACAATACACAATACAATTTATTTGTCACTTGAACCTCATAGAGGCTCAAATGAAATGTTGTTTCTGCAGTCATACACACAAGAAAAAAAAAGACCCAAGACACAACACAATTTACACAGACATCCATCATAGCACATCTCCTCCTCGCTGTGATGGAAGGCAAAAAGACTTATCTCTCCCCTGCACTCCCCATTCCCCTCCCGATGTCAGAGTCAAAGCCCCCGGCGGGCGATGGCAATTGTCCCACGGCCATTAACGCCACGCCGGTGGATGCAAGGCCGCGCTCCGGGTCTTGTTGTTGGAGCCCCCAGCGGGCGCTAGGAAAGTCCCGCAGCCGTTGAAGCCACGCTGGGCGGTGATGTAAGGCCCCGCTCCAGGCACTCCTCGACCCCGCGACTCGGGCGGGAGAAGTCGCTGTTGCAGAAGCCTCGAAAAGCGGTCTCCCAGCAGGGACCCGCGGGCTCCCGATATTACTGTCTGCCAGGCCTGCGGTAAGCCTCCGAATCTCCGAGGGTCGGGTCACAGCCGAACGCCACCACAGCTCCACCCGCTCCGGACTCGGCCAGCTCCATGATGGTGAGTAGCTCCGCAGCTCCGTGTCGGGTTCTCCGTGCAGGGGAAAGATTTAAAAAGTACCCCCCCCACACACACACACACACACACACATATCCCATCAAAAAAATAATAAAAACTTCATTAAAACGGGACAAAAAATAACAAAAAGACAAACGGACTGCAGAGGCCGCTGCGACGTGAATCGCGCCGCCCACCAGAACTATCCCAGGTGCCTGGTGTTTAGAAGGGTGAGGGGGGATCTTACAGAAGGGGGGAACTTACAGAAGCATATAAAAGCTAGATGCAGGAACAATGTTCCCAATGTTGGGCGAGTCCAGAACCAGGGGCCACAGTCTTAGAATAAAGGGGAGGTCATTTAAGACTGAGGTGAGAAAAAACGTTTTCATCCAGAGAGTTGTGAATTTGTGGAATTCCCTGCCACAGAGGGCAGTGGAGGCCAAATCAGGATGGATTTAAGAGAGAGTTAGATAGAGCTCTAGGGGCTAGTGGAATCAAGCGATATGGGGAGAAGGCAGGCACGGGTTATTGATAGGGGACGATCAGCCAAGATCACAATGAATGGCGGTGCTGGCTCGAAGGGCCGAATGGCCTCCTCCTGCACCTATTTTCTATGTTTCTGTTTCGATTAGAAGGAATTAACTTCAAGGGCAGACCTGGACTCTCTGAGGGAAGACCTGATAGAAGTATATAAAAATGGTGATAGACATAGATAGGATAGACAGTCAGAACCTTTTTTCCCCTCAAGGTGGAAATGTCAAAGACTAGCGGGCATAGCTTTAAGGTGAGAGGGGAAATGTTTAAAGGAGATGTGCAGGGCAAGTTTTTTTTCACACCGAGGAATGGGTTGCCAGGGATGTTGTGTGGAAGTAGATATACGATAGTTTACGCAGCTTTTAGATAGGTACATGGATATGCAGGGAATGGAGGCGTACGGATCACATGCACGCAGAGGAGATGAGTTCGCCTTAGCATCATGTTCGGTACAGCAATTGTGGGCTGAAGAGCCTGTTCCTCTGCAGATGCTGCCTGACCCGCTGAGTACTTCCAGCACTTTGTGTTTGCTATTAATAGTATCTATGTGGAGACAAGGAGTCTGAAGAGAGACCCTGACCCAAAACATCACCTATCCATGTCCTCCAGAGATGCTGTCTGACCCGCTGAATTATTCCAGCACTTCATCATCTAGTGTATATGTGGGAGGTGTCAAGTCCTGTATTCATCTCATTTTGAGGCAAAATTTGGTATATTTTAAGGATTCTATCTACGTCGGTGAAATTTAAGAAATTCATAGATTCAGTGAAATTTTCAGAGAGCTCTTTCTTTCAGGCTGATTAAGAACCATGACAAATGCTTCACATCACTGACAAAGTCATGCTCTAATTAGCAGCTGTCTAATTTTGATTTCTGCTGAAATTTCCTGAAGCACGAACAAGCTAATCCCAATCTACAAAAAGAGCGAATGTAAAGAAAATTAGCTCACATTATCTACAATTTGCCTAATTTCCCTAATTTGACTTTAGTATGGGAACTTTTTATGATGTTGCATGTTCAGATGGAATACGAAAATTCTGGTAATAATGAAATGCATTTGCAAGGCATATTTTAATCTAACACATAGATTGCAATAAAAGTAAAAAAGTTGTTCCTGCAAAGATTTCCTACTTTTAAAAAATCAGCTCATGATTATAGGCAAGGTCATTGATTTAAGTTTCATGGCAAAAGGCGATATGACAGTCAATAAAACACTGAGAAACATTAGTGCAATAAATGTTGAATTTGATACCCAGCTAACATAATCAGCCCCTATAATTATAAAAGATGGAGTACACAAGATGTTGGTGAGGCCGCACTTGGAGTATCATGTTCAGTTTTGGTGAGCCTGCTGTGGGAAATATGTCGCTAAGCTGGGAAGAGTGCAGAGAAGATTTACGAGGATGCTGCCAGGCCTGATCTACAGGGAGAGGTTGGGCAAGCTAGCACATTATTCCTTGGAGCGCGGGAGGCTGATAAATCTTATAGACGTGTAAAATCACAAGGGGAATAGATAGGGTGAATGCGCAGTTATTTCCCCAGGGTAGGGCAATCAAGAACCAGAGGGCATAGGTGTGCGGTGAGAGGGGAAAGATTTAATAGGAACCTGAGGGGCAACTTTTTCACACAGTGGGTATATGGAATGAGCTGCCAGAGGAAGTAATTGAGGCAGGTACTGTAACAATATTTAAAAGACACATTTAAAAGGTACATGGTTAGGAAAGGTTTAAAGGGATATGGGTCAAATGCAGGCGGGTGGACCTAGTGTAGATGGGGCATGTTGGGTGGTTTGGACAAGTTGGGCAAAAGGCCCGTTTCTGTGCTGTGTGACTATGGGCTGTGGAAGGCAGCCAGAAATATGATTTACCTCGTACATGACCCGATTATTTGTCAGTTGTCATAGAATCCACATGGAATAATCACAGCAGCGAGCTGTAAAATGACAATCATATCCACAGCATTACATCAGCCCCTCCTGTTGCTGCAAATATATTTTTCTTCCACACATGACATGCCACCACGTCGACTTATGCACTGTGGCATCCAATTCATCGCATTTCTATGGAAACAGGAAAAGTCCTTTGAACCGTTAGTGGAAATCAATATAAGGCAACAATGTCGAACATTTCTGAAGGTTCGTGTATGAATCAGCCCTGACTGACTCAAGTGTTCAATAGAATTAATGAAGTCAGTGGGTGCGGAGCTGAGAGGAACGCAAGCCAGCTACCTACATAGACGCATTCGCAGGAGTCATTACATCAGAGCACCTACAGAATCATTTTCCTTGCTGAGGAGCTGTCAGGGACATGATTTGTGAGATAGTTTTATTCCTTCAGTAAACTGTGTCTTTCATAGAGCTACAGTCGTACAGCACGGAAACATGTCCTTCGGCCCAACTCGTCTGCGCCAATCAACATGCCCCATCTAAGCTGGACCCGCCTGCCCACATCTGACCCACAGGTAAGAAATTATGTAATAAGTCATACAGCACCAATCCAGGACTTGCAGCCCAACTTGTCAATGTTGACCAAGATGCCCCATCTACACTAACCCATTTGGCCCGTATCCCTCTGAACCGTTCCTACCCATTTACCTATTCAAATGTAATTTATATGTTGTTCTTGTGGCTGCCTCAACTAACTAAGGGTCTCAACCTGAAACGTCACCTGTTCCTTTTCTCCAGAGATGCTGCCTGAGCCACTGAGTTACTCCAATTTACCTCCTCTGGCAGCTCGTTCTACACACCCAGCACCCTCTAGATGAAAAGCGCGTCTCCAGTTGACACGATAAAGGCTGCGGGTAAATAGGAGACAAAAGAGTGGCAGATAAGGAGAAGAGGAGGGGTGAAACGTGAAGCTGGAGAGAGGGACATGGGTGGAATTGCTGCATTTCTGCACTCAGAGTACGTAACGTACTGGGCACTGTCAATGACTCGATGGTAATCATGTATAGTCTTTCCACTGACTGGTTAGCACGCAACAAAAGCTTTTCACTGTACCTCGGTACACATAACACTAAACTCAACTCAACTAGACAGGGGGTTGGTTCGGGATAAAAACACACAACGCTGGAAGAACTCAATGGGTCAGGCAACATCTGTGGGAGGAATGGACAAGTGAGGTTTTGGGTCGGGACCCTTCCTCACACTGATGGAGCAGCGCAGGGGGGGGGGGGGGAGAGAAAGCTGGAAAATAGAGGCGAGAGTAGGGCAAAGCCTGGTCAGTGATAGGTGGATACAGGTGATGGCGGGTGATGGGTTGGAGAAAGCAACAAAGGCTGGAGACAAAAGGTGTCAGCTGAGGAGAGGAGTGAAATGTAACGCATGAGGGAGGGATATGGATGGAAGGGGGATGGGAGGGGGGATAGAAAGACTGAAAGGTGGGGGAAATGGGTGCGTGCCGGGATGATGGAAGGAACGAGAGAAGGAGGAGGATGGTTACTGAAAATGAGCTCTGGATATGCCTTTACATGCTTTTACATAGTATGCTGGTAATCCTTAGATGTTTCAAACCTATTTGCCTACTTAAGAAAAATAACATAAACAGTGTAGGATATCTGACAATTAGATACAATTCCACTTTGTTTCATAGAGCTGATTGTTCCTGTTAAACTCTGCAATGCCATTGGGTTCTGGTACTCCAGCAAGGCAGTCTCATTATTGGACACAGTATGCAACTGTTCTCCACATACTTCTGCTGGGATTGACTCCAACTGAGCCTGCCAGAGCTGAAGATCCCAGAGCCCAAGGGACATTAAGATCCATCCGCACATTTACAAATATTTCTGCAGGGGCCTCTGTTGTTGGTGAGATACTTGCACAAGTTGAACGTTAGTGTACAGTAGATGGTTTGGTTGGTAAGTTAGCAAACAACGCCAAAACTGGTGGATTTGCAGACAGTGAAGATGGCTGTCAAAGTATATCGCAGGATATGGGTATTTCTCCAGCGCCAGAAATGGGCAGAAAAATTGCAGATGGAGTTTAATCCGAGCAAGGGTGGTTCAAGTTCAAGTGAGTTTATTGTCATGTGTCCCTGTATAGGACAATGAAATTCTTGCTTTGCTTCAGCACACAGAACATAGTAGGCATTTACTACAAAACAGATAAATGTGTCCATATACCATAATATAAATATATACACACATGAATAAATAAACTGATAAAGTGCAAATAAACAGATAATGGGTTATTAATGTTCAGAGTTTTGTCCGAGCCAGGTTTAATAGCCTGATGGCTGTGGGGAAGTAGCTATTCCTAAACCTGGTTGTTGCAGTCTTCAGGCTCCTGTACCTTCTACCTGAAGGTAGCAGGGAGATGAGTGTGTGGCCAGGATGGTGTGGGTCTTTGATGATACTGCCAGCCTTTTTGAGGCAGCGGCTGTGATAAATCCCCTCGATGGAACGAAGGTCAGAGCCGATGATGGACTGGGCAGTGTTTACTACTTTTTGTAGTCTTTTCCTCTCCAGGGCGCTCAAGTTACCGAACCAAGCCACGATGCAACCGGTCAGCTTGCTCTGTACTGTGCACCTGTAGAAGCTAGAGAGAGCCCTCCTTGACAAACCGACTCTCCGCAATCTTCTCAGGAAGTAGAGGCGCTGATGAGCTTTCTTGATAATTGAATTAGTGTTCTCGGACCAGGAAAGATCTTCAGAGGTTGAATGTAAGGGAAAAATACACATTTCATGGCAAGATCCTAAACAGCATTAATATGCAGAGTGATCTTGGGAGTCTAAGTCCATAGCTCCCTGAAAGTGGCAACGCAAGTAGCTAGAGTGGTAACGAAGGCATATGGTGTGCTTGCCCTCATCCGTCTGAGCATTAAGTATAAGAATCAGGATGTCGTGATGGAGCTTTATAGGACTTTGTGTAGGAAGGAACAGCAGATGCTGGTTCAAACTGAACAGACACAAAAAGCTGGAGTAACAGGCAGCATTTCTGCCGAGAAGGAATGGGTGACGTTTTAGGTTGAGACTGTAGAAACGTCACCCATTCCTTCTCTTTATAGGACTTTGCTTAGGTGGATTTGGAGCATTACGTGCAGTTCAACCCAAAATTCCACCGATCCTGGTTGTGTGGCAATAAATTCTATCAATTCAATTCAATTCTGGTCGCCCAATTAAAGGAAAGGCTTTAGAGAGGGTGCAGAGAAGGTTTACCAGAATGATGCCTGGATTAGGCAGTATTAGCTACAGGTTGCACAGACCTAGATTGTTTTCTCTGGAATGTCAGAGGTTGAAAGGAGACCTGATAGTGGTATATAAAATGATGTGAGGTATATATATGGTAGAGAGTCAGAATGGAAATGTTAAAGACTAGAGGGCATAGACAAAGCGAGAGAGACAACGATTATAGGAATTTGCAGGGCAGGGTTTTAAAATAGAGGGTGATGGGGACTTGGACCGTGTTGCCAGGGGTGGTGGTGGAGGCAGATAAAATAGTAGTGAGCAAGTAGGAAGAGACAAGGAAACACTTTTTCACACAGAGGGTTGTGAATCTGTGGAATTCTCTACCTCAGAGGGCGGTGGAGGCCGGTTCTCTGGATGCTCTTCACGAGAGAGCTAGATAGGGCTCTTAAAGATAGCGGAGTCAGGGGATATGGGGAGAAGGCAAGAACGGGGTACTGATTGGGGATGATCAGCCATGATCACATTGAATGGTGGTGCTGGCTCGAAGGGCCAAATGGCCTACTCATGCACCTATTGTCTATTGCAAGAGGCTTTCAGATAGGCACATGGATATGTAGGCCCTGGAAGGGTATGGGTGGCTTACAGGCACAGGAGATTAGTTTAATCTAGCTCATGTTCGGCACAGACATTATGGGCCGAATGGCCTGTTCCTGTGCTGTACAGTTCCATGTTAGCATTTGAAGACGTTCTGAGTTGTTAAGCCTTGTGGAGAACTATGAGCTGGGGAGTTACAAAATAAATATCAAGTTTTTAAATACCAC
This sequence comes from Leucoraja erinaceus, assembly GCF_028641065.1. NCBI lineage: Eukaryota > Metazoa > Chordata > Chondrichthyes > Rajiformes > Rajidae > Leucoraja > Leucoraja erinaceus. The sequence continues at coordinate 2,970,287 of NC_073389.1, read as the reverse complement.
AAACAGGATAAGAGGCTGGGAATAAACTAAATATAGCTGACTGTGAACAGAAGGAGAACAACCAGCTCGCTCTAGAGCGTACTTTATTATTCAATAGATTACACTTGATTTGTGCCTCGGGATTCATCCTTCAGGATGTGGTTGTTTACAGTCCAACCTAATTGCCTATGAACAGGAGGTGACAAGCTGACTTGGTTTGGTTTAGTTACGAGATACAGCATGGAGTCAAACCCTTCGGCACACCGGGTCCACGCCGACCATCGATCACTCGTTCACGCTAGTTCTATGTTATCCCACTTCCTCATCCACTGCCTACACACTATGGTCAATTTAACCTACAAACACACACGTCGTTGGATTGTGGGAGGAAACAGTAGCAGCCGGGGGAAGCCCATGTGGTCACAAGGAGAACGTGTCCAGTCCTTCATGGACACAGCCCTCCCCACCAACAAAAGCATCTACACGAGGCAATTTTATTTGGTGTACTGCGCGCAGTTCTGGCGGCCCCATTGCAGGGAGGATGTGGAGACGTTGGAGAGGGAGCAGAGGAGGGCTACCAGGATGCTGACTGGATTGTAGGATATTAGTGAGAATGAAAGGTTGAAGCGTTTTCCCAGGGTAGATACATCAGGACTAGAGGGCGTAGCTTTAAGGTGATAGAGGATACAAGTGTTATACACAGAGGGCGGTGGGTGCCTGGAATGGTGGTGAAGGCAGATGCGATGGCGGTATTTAAGAAGCTTTTAGATAGGCACATGGATATGCAGGAACTGAGGGATATGGATCAAGTGCAGGCAGAGCAGATTATCTTAATTTGGCATCATGGTCGGCACAGACACTGTGGGCTGAAGGGTCCATTCCTGAGCTGTACTGTTCCATGTTCTTTGTTCTACTTTAGTTTAGTTTATTGTCACGTAGGTACAGTGAGAAGCTGTTGTTGTGCGCTAACCAGTCAGCGGAAAGACTATACATGGTTACAATCAAGCCATCCACTGTGTACAGATAGATACACGATAAAGGGAATAACTTGAATAACGTTTAGTGCAAGATAAAGCCAGTAAAGTCCGATCAAAGTGTTTAAGAAGGAACTGCAGATGCTGGAAAATCGAAGGTAGACAAAAGAAACGTTGCCTATTTCCTTCGCTCCATAGATGCTGCTGCACCCGCTGAGTTTCTCCAGCACTTTTGTCAACCTTCAAAGTCCGATCAAAGATAGTCCGAGGGTCTCCAATGGGGTAGATAGTAGTTCAGGACCACTCTCTAGTTGTTGGTAGGATGGTTCAGTTGCCTGATAACAGCTGGGAAGAAACTGTTATCAAATCGTCAAAAATTGCTGAATTAATTTAACAGATTTGAACATTTTTATTCTCTCACTCCTTGCCTGTACATCAGTGGTAAACCGAGACTATTTTTGCCACTATTGATTAGACGTGCAAGCAGAATGTAATGCTCCTCAATCAATAATCTCCAGCAAGAAAAACTGTACTGAATGAGAGGCCGTATCACAGATGTCATCTCCCATCACAAGGCACAGGGAATCGAGCTCCCACTGAGGCTGGCTGCATGATTGATTGATTGTTTTAGGAGACTTGCCAAGTGCAGTACAACAATCAATTGCTCGTTTGATCTTCTGACTTAAAGGTTATTCCCAGGAAGTGATCATCCCATCGCAACTCCTCCATTTCATCTCAAGGGTCAAGAGTTATGTCAAATGAGTTTAATTGTCATGTGTACTCAAAACAAAGCAATGCAATTCTCTCTTGCTGCAGCATAACAGGCCTGTAAACACAGAGCTCAAAGATATGATAAACAACCTAATACTAAAATGATTATATTTGGTGTAATGGAAGATGGGAATAAATTGAACACATCTCAAAATCTATTCCTTAACTATGGTTTAATAATAGCAAAAAAATTAATACTTAAATTTTGGAAGGTTACATCAATACCAACGCTTAAAATGTGGATTGCAAGTATGTTGGACACCGCTCATCTTGAGGAAATGCGATTCCTCCTAATGGATAAATCAGACCAATTCATAACGAGTTGGTCTCCATTCGTTGTTTTTTTGGAATCATATGGTGCAACACAATTGTAAAAAATAACTGTTTCAGGACTGGACGAGGGTTGGTCAAGATTATAAATAATGATCTCCTTTTCTTTTCACTATTTTCTCTCTCAACTTTCTTCATTTACTCGTTTTCTTTCTTCACACTATATATTTCACATCTTTCTATCCTTTACTATCTAACTTCTTTTTCTTATTCTCATCTTTTTTCAATGTAACAAAAAAAAAAGAAGTTGTACATAAAATGTATTATGAAAATATATATTAGGCACTTTGGTGCCATATGACTGTACTTACTTCTAATAAAATAAAATATATTAAAAAAAAAAAAAAAAAGATAAACAAAGCAACATTCATTCAATTAAAATCCTCAAGATGTCTTTTCATCTTTATCCTTTGCCCAACCATGTGCCAATCAAACCCCTCTCACCTGTATCCACCTATCACCCACCTCTCTTCCAGCTTTCTCCCCTAACTACATCCCGACCCCAAACTTCACCCATCCATGATCTCCAAGATTATTGCAGAGAACCCAAACCATCTGTTTTATAGCCTGCAGCTTATTCTTTAACACTTCCGTCAGTGGCAATTAAAGACCCAGTCCGTGCATAAGCGATCTCATTCGGGACAATATTGCGGTCAATCAAAAGCTGGGCATCACTTTCTGCTGATACAGGGAGCAGCAGGTTGACTAAGGGGGGCAAAGTGGGCAGCTGGTAGAGCCATTGTCTCACAGCAACAGAGACCCACGTTTGATCCTAACATCGGGTGCTGTTCGTGTGGAGTTTGCATGTTCTCCCTGTGACCACGTGGGTTTCCTCCAGGTGCTCTTGTTTCCTCCCACATCCCCTAGACGTGCGGGTTTGTAGGTTATTGGCCTCTATAAATTCCCACCAATGTGTAGAGTGAGTGAATGAGAAAGTGGGATATCATAGAACTGGTGTGGACTCGGTGAGTTGAATGGCATGATTCCTTGCTGTATCTCTAATGTAAACTAAGCTTGGCCCATTACAACATAGATTGGATGTGCTCTCTACCCACAGTTTGGTGATAGGGAAAAGGAGAAGATATGAACAACTGTTTGGCAGAAGCCCTCAGGAACAGCAGGGAGTGCAGGGACAAGCGACAGTTGTGTTGGGGTTTAGATGCTCCTCCACTTTGCATTGTTCTCCTGCATCAATGGACCAGGACCACACCAGCTAGCCAAATGTGCAACTAAATATTGACATGCACACTTTAGTGACGTAATGTCGCTACTTCCAAAGACAAATAAATGTAGCAATGTTACAAAAATTTGAGATTTAAAAAATCAAGTCTGCAATTTATCCCATCAGATAAAGCATAAAAAGAAGTTTAATTTGACACCTAATTCACTTTCATATCTCAAGTAATAAAAAAGTTATGGCCATTTTCATACTCGGAAATTAGCATCTTGTTCCCTATTGATTTTCTATGGACATAACAAAAAAGCTGTGATCATGGACAGTCAAAAGCCCATAACCTTCTTAAAAATTAAGAGAACTGAATGAAATTTTCAGTTATCATAGATTGAACCATTCTGAAACAAATATAAAATAATTTTACTTGGATGACCTGAAATTAAAGCATATAATTAGTTAGTTACCCAATTGTAGCTAAAACTAGATTACTAGATCAAAACATCTATCCATTTCTTAATAAATGATTAACATTTTTAAATAGCCTAAGTGTCCAAATAATATTCACAAATAATTCACAATAAAACATGATTTTTGAATCTCATTTACATCAATTTATAGGCCAAATAGAAGGAATTTAGTGTTCAATTGCTGTAAATTAAAGTCCATTTTAAATCGGCTTTCTAGTGGGTTCCTGTGAACGCGCTGGTTTAGAACGTTCACATTGCGCTGGATTTGTGCCCCCAAATGCCCAGAAAAATACTGCGGGATATAAAGAGCCCAAAATGAGCTACTCGCTGTAGAAAACTTTATATTCAGGGTTCTTAAGAAGCCCCTTTTAATGTAAAAATAAGGTACATACCTTTAATTGTTTGCTTTATAAAACCCTGGGGCTGCAAGAGGTTGCGGGTTGAGAGAGTGATTTTTAAACTACTATAACTATTATACAAGGCCATAAAAACTAATAATACCTTTTGCGACGGGGTCTTTCAGCGATTTTTCGTTAATGATTTACTAGGCTGAACATTTTCGATTGCAACAGCCTAGTAAAAATCACGTTTTAAACCTGCCCCCTCTAAACAGCGCCAAAATCACACACACGGGCTGGAGCAGATTCTCAGCGACGATTCAGGTAGGTTTTGTAACATACCTAATAAATGAGGTAAACAGAGTCATATAGCATGGAACCAGGCCCTTCGGCCTTTTCTGTCCATTGACCAAGATGCCTCATTTAAGCTGGCCCCATTTGCATGCGTTTGACCCATATCCCTCCAAACCTTTGCCATCCATGTCCAAGTGTTTTTTAGTTGTACTTGACTCAACTACCTCATCTGACAAATCTATTGACAGAACATGCTTTGTCGAAGCAGCAATGTGCAACTCATGGCTGTAACTGATACAACAATTCATCACACATCACACCACGTGGTCTGCCTTAAAAGTGACTAAGAATTTATTTATTGTGCATTTCGATCACTGCCTCCCTCATGTTGTCTATAAACTTCAACCTGTGACATAAAACAATGCAAAGATTAATGACGCTGGTCAGGTTTTAAAGCCATACAGCTGCACATTGTTTTTGTACATCATTGGCTACCGTAAACTCAATCACTCTACACAAGTCATTTCTTAAGCCTCTCTACATCAATGCTTTCTTCCATCCCGACTCCCATCTTGTCCATGTCAACCAAGATGTCCCATCTCACCTCCTGGTTGACAGGGTAGCATTCCCCTTCCCTACTGTCCTTGTGCAGCTCCAGAGGCACCTAGAAACATAGAAATTAGGTGCAGGAGTAGGCCATTCGGCCCTTCGAGCCTGCACCGCCATTCAATATGATCATGGCTGATCATCCAACTCAGTATCCCGTACCTGCCTTCTCTCGATACCCTCTGATCCCCTTAGCCACAAGGGCCACATCTAACTCCCTCTTAAATATAGCCAATGAACTGGCCTCGGCTACCCTCTGTGGCAGAGAGTTCCAGAGATTCACCACTCTCTGTGTGAAAAAAGTTCTTCTCATCTCGGTTTTAAAGGATTTCCCCCTTATCCTTAAGCTGTGACCCCTTGTCCTGGACTTCCCCAACATCGGGAGCAATCTTCCTGCATCTAGCCTGTCCAACCCCTTAAGAATTTTAAATTTTAAATCTCATCCCCAAGGCTCATCACCTCATCCCCAAGGCTCTGCCATAACTGGGTGGAGTCTCAGGCTGAAGGGTCTCAACCAGAAGCGTCACCTCATCTTTTTTCTCCAGAGATGCTGCCTGACCTGCTGAGTTGCTCCAGCATTTTGTATCTTTTTTCAGTATAAACCAGTATCTGCAGTTCCCTCCCTCAGCTTGAGTCTCCCCTCTAGGACTGTCTACGTTGTGCCAAGTCACCATTAGTGAGTTCCTACTAGTTTTGACATGCTACAACGCATCTGCGGTTGGTTTGAATTGCATCCACATTGTAATGTAGTCCTCTCAATTCAATGTGGGGAAACAGGGAGCTGCAGATGCTGGTTTACACAAAATGACACAAAGCACTTTGTGATTTGTATACATTTTTGTGTGTTGTTACCAGAATTGGGATGTTACGACAACTTTGCCTTTGGTTCGCATTTTCGGATATTAAAGATTTGGTTTTTATTTAAGCGGAGGCATATTTTTAAACACCTGTAAACATGCAGCAACAAAATTATTCCTGAGGCAGACAAAAATGCTGGAGAAACTCAGCAGGTGCAGCAGCATCTATGGAGCGAAGGAAACTTCGCTCCATAGATGCTGCTGCACCCGCTGAGTTTCTCCAGCATTTTTGTCTACCTTCGATTTTCCAGAATCTGCAGTTCCTTCTCAAACAAAAAAAAATATTCCTGATCTGTTTTGCAAACAGTTTTCAAATAAGGCAGCAACTGTGGCTGAATTGACAGCAATTGGTCAGTAAAGAGCAGCATCCTGTCAGAAGTTTGGTCTGAAAGCCCGAGATTACGGAGTGCACTCTACTCATGCATATTAAACAGCAAGAGCTGAGTGCTTTAATAGCTCCAACTATTTTCTCTTACCGTTTTGAGTTTGAAGATAGAGGTCTTTTTTGCGATCAGTAATTACAGAGCAAACATTTAAGTGCGTGCTGAGCAGTTTAATCACCATCATTTTCATCCTCTCGGTATGTTGGTAATTTGGCAGAGGGGTGCCTCTCATGTGGCTCTGACTCTTCCTGATTCATCACCACTATCTCACTTACATCTGGTGAGATATTCAAGAGCTGCTGGAAGACCACCCACTCGGTGAGAGGCGCTCTTTGTTCCTTCCGCCCCAAGCGTGTTGGTCGCCCAGCACAGCGAGATGCCCCTCAGGGAATGTTGCCGACTGGCCAACTCGTGACTGCAGTAGTACGCATTGAGGGACGGCACTGAAGCTCGGTGCAGCCAACGCCAAGAGTGCAGGAGGAGGACCACAGTCTAGGGTTACTCCAGCACTTTCTGTTTTGGGTCTTTGATGATGATGGCTGCCTATTTATAGACAATAGACAATAGGTGCAGGAGTAGGCCATTCGGCCCTTCGAGCCAGCACCGCCATTCAATGTGATCATGGCTGATCATCCCCAATCAGTACCCCGTTCCTGCCTTCTCCCCATATCCCCTGACTCCACTATTTTTAAGAGCCCTATCTAGCTCTCTCTTGAAAGCATCCAGAGAACCTGCCTCCATTGCCTTCTGATGCAGAGAATTCCACAGACTCACCACTCTTTGTGAGAAAAAGTGTTTCCTCGTCTACGTTCTAAATGGCTTACTCCTTATTCTTGAACTGTGGCCCCTGGTTCTGGACTCCCCCACCATCGGGAACATGTTTCCTGCCTCTAGCGTGTCCAAGCCCTTAACAATCTTATATGTTTCAATGAGATCCCCTCTCATCGTTCTAAACTCCAGAGTGTACAAGCCCAGCCGCTCCATTCTCTCAGCATATGACAGTCCCGCCATCCCGGGAATTAACCTTGTAAACCTACGCTGCATTCCCTCAATAGCAAGAATGTCCTTCCTCAAATTAGGGTACCAAAACTGCACACAATACTCCCGGTGTGGTCTCACTAGGGCTCTGTACAATCTACCTCCTGTAGATCCCTTCGATGGTGCAGAGGTCAGAACTGTGATGGGCCAGATGAATGACTATAACTTTGGATAAAGTGCACAGTAGTGTTAGGAAATTAAAAAATGAAACATTAATGACTGCACGCTGTACCATTCATTGTGTTGTGCTTAAACCATCTATTCCTGGCATCCTGGATGGCATTCTTCATTTCTCAACTAGTTCCTTTATTTTCTGAAGCGCCAAAACATTTTCTTCTCCTCCTATACATATCCATCACTCTGTGACATTTCTTGCTGATGTTAGAACATAGAACAGTACAGGAACAGAGACACAATGAACTGCAGATGCTAGTAACTCAATGGGTCAGGCAGCATTACTGGAGAACATGGATAAGCGACATTTCAGGTTGAAACCCTTCTTCAGACTGATTGTAGTATATTAGCAGAGCGGGGAGAAAGCTGGAAGAGAGGAGAGTGCAGGATAAAGCCCATCAAGTGATAGGTGGATATGTAGGGGTTTGTTTGATTGGCAGATAGTAGGTATGTTACAAAACCTACCTGAATCGTCATTGGGAATCTGCCCTCAGCCATGTCGGCGATTTTGGCGCTGTTTGGAGGGGGCGGGTTTAAAACGCGATTTTTACTAGGCTGTACTAATCGCACATGTTCAGCCTAGTAAATCATTAACGAAAAATCGCTGCAAGACCCGGTCGCAAAAGGTATTATTAGTTTTATAGGCCTTGATAATATAGTTATAATAGTTTTAAAATTACTCTCTGATTTCGCAACCTCTCGCAGCCCCAGGGTTTTATAAAGCAAACAATTAAAGGTATGTACCTTATTTTTACATTAAATGGGGCATATATATAACCCTGAATATCAAGTTATCTATAACGAATAGTTCATTTTGGGCTTTTTATATCCCGCAGTATTTTTCTCGGCATTTGAGGGCACTAATCCAGCGCTATGTCAACGTTCTAAACCAGCGCGTTCCACATGAACCCACTAGAAAGCCGATTTAAATGGGCATTTATTTACAGCAATTGAACACTAAATTCCTTCCATTTGGCCTATAAATTAATGTAAATTAGATATAAAAATCATGTTATATTGTGAATTATTTGTGAATAATCTTTGGACACTTAGGCTATTTAAAAATGTTAATCTTTCCTTAAGAAATGGGCGTTTGACTATCCAAGATCACAGCTTTTTTGTAATGTCCATTGAAAATCAATAGGGAACAAGATGCTAATTTCCGAGTATGAAAATGGTCATAACTTTTTTAATACTTGAGATATGAAAGTGAATTTGGTGTCAAATTAATCTTATTGTTATGCTTTATCTGATGGGATAAATTGCAGACTTGATTTTTTAAATCTCAAAATTTTGTAACATTGCTACAGATAGCACAGGAACAGGCCCTTCGGCCCACAATGTCCATTCCAAACTTGATGCCATAAACTAATCTCCTCTGCCTGCATGTGATCCATACACCTTCTTTCCCCTCATATCCATGTGCTTATCTAAAAGCATTAAGCACCACTATCGTGTCTGCATCCACCACCACCCCAGGTAGTGCATTACAGGCCCCCACATCCCTCTCTGTAAAAAAACTTGCCCCACACATCTCCTTTAAACCTTGCCACTTGCACTTTAAAACTACGCCCTCTAGTCCTTGGCATTTCCACCAAAAGTGATCTTTTATCTGCCCAGGCGAACACAGATTGTGAAAAAAATCAGATGCATACTTTTCATTTTGTAACAAGACACAGAGTGCTGGAGTAACTCAGCGGGCCAGGCAGCATCTTTGGAGAACATGGATAGGTGGTGATTCAGCTTGGGACCCTGTCTGACCCATAATATTGCCTATCCATGTTCTCAAGAGATGCTGCCCGTCCTGCTGAGTTGCTCCAGCACTTTCCGAGTCTTTTTTCTGTAAACCAGCATTTGCAGTTCTTCGTTTCCAGGTTTCATTCAACCTGGGTGACTGCAGGCACTCATGTTGAAGGTTATAAATAATTCACAATCCCTCCTCTTCCACCGATAGCTGCACTCCATGCTTGACCTGAGACAAGGCTATGTTGGCAAAGCATCACCTGAGTGGGTGGTGAAGCACTAGGTGAATGGAACACCTGATTTATTCTGTCAGATCATGGTAGTTATGTGTGTGAATCAGGTTTCTCGACCTGGCTCAGCTGTCTATCAGGGCTTACACTGTGCAGGAAGGAATTTCAGATGCTGGTTTGTACCGAAAATAAACACAGAGTAAATCAGCAGGTCAGACAGCATCTCTGGAGAAAACGAATAGGCGGGGTGACGGATCTGAACCCTTCTTCAGACTGAAAGAAGTGGGGGAGGGGTGGGGAGGGAATCAACTGGAGGCGAGAAAAGCCCAGGCCAAATCAGAGATGACAACACATGACCTCAGGAAGGGTGGAGCCCATAATGGCCCCTTGTTGACAGCAAAGACCCTATAGCGAGCAAGATAGTCCACTCGACGAAAAAGACGTAGTACGGTCACGGGCAGATTCATGGGTGATTTTCGGCCCCATTTCTGTAACCGGCTTCCGTCTCCGCACCAAAGATCCCGGCGCGGAGCAAAGATACTAGTGCGGGGACGGAAGCCGGTTATGGAAACATCCTCGTAAATCTTTGGTAAAAATCGTCTCCTCATTTTCAGAATTATAATTTATTAACACAAACTGTTCCCGCCGCAACGTTGATTACACTGCGAGTCGGGTCGGGTTACTGAAATGGATGAAAAAAAGGCCCACGTTCTGCTCCGTTGCGTACTGCACGTCAGCCCATTACATTTAGCAGGAGTGGTCTATCTTTCTCCGCTATAGGATCTTTGGTTGACAGGGGAAGGTGCGATGAGAGAGATACAAGGATGCAACCAGTAGAACTGGTAGGACGACTAGGGTGGGGGAAATCTTCATAAATATGTATTTCATGACAGTCTTCAATCCCATTAAACCATAACATCAATTCCTCTACACCCTGAAGAAGTTGCTGTTTATTAGTTAGACATGCTTACAGCTCCAGATTGATCATGTGAATATTGTTAATCATCTATTGCCCTATCGTACAGGCAGATAACCAATATATTTTGCAGCAAGAATATTGTGTTCATCAATATCCCTCTGTCCAAAACTAATTAATGATATTAGTTATTGTATTTCTCATTTTTGTTTCATCACTTTATTATAAACATGCAACATTATTGAATTAAAAAAACAACATTGCTGTAAATGGCAGGTCGTTGACACAGTGGGAAGGAAGGATGGCTTCACTTGGCTGAAAGTCATTTTGCTAAGTATAATACTCATGACGTCAATCTCTCCTCCGAGTTTCAATGCTTTGGAGTTGCATATTAATCAACCACGGAGCCTACAATTAGGCTTAAGACAAACAACTCGGATGGAATGATTAAGGCGGGGACAATATTATGGCAAACTTTGCAAAGCGTGTTAGAACAAACGGATGAATTAAATTATGCCATTTCATTTTGCTAAAGAAAAAAGTAATTAAAATAAGCTGAAAGCAAAGAGATTTTTTCCAGCATTCTTCAAATTGTAGAAGCTAGGTACCGTGGATGTTAGTTTCCAAAAAAAGACAGAAGTAACTGGAGTGACTTAGTTACTTCAAGCAGCATCTCTGGAGAACATGGATGGGTGACATTTTGGGTCAGGATCCTTCTTTAATCTGAGGATAGACACAAAATGCTGGAGTCTGAACAAGGGCCTCAATCTGAAACATCACCCATTCCTTCTACCCAAAGATGCTACCTGTCCCGCTTGCTGGAGTTACTCCAGCATTTTGTATCTATCTTCAGTGTAAACCAGCATCTGCAGTTGTTCCTACACATCCTTCTTCAGTCCGATCAGTCTGCTGAAGGGTTGCGATCCAACGAATCAGCCTGAAGGACGGCCAATCACCCATGCTGACAAAGATGCCCCATCTAAGAATCCCATTTCCCCTTGTTTGGCCCATATCCCTCTATTTCTATCCATGCTTCTGCCGAAATGCCTTTTAAATGTTGTTCTTGTACCTACCTCAACCACCTCCTCAGGCAGTGTGTTCCATTTACCCTCCACCCTGTGTGAAAAGGTTGCCCCTCTCACCTTAAACCTACGCTCTCTAGTTCTCCATTCCCCAACTATGGGGAAAAGAGCCTGCGCATTCACCCTTTCTATTCTCGTGGATTTTATACACCTCGATAACATCATCCATCAGCCTCCTGCACGCCAAGGAATAAAGTCCTAGCTTGCCCAACCTCTCCCTGTAGCTCATGCCCTCCAGCTATGGCAACATCCTCATAAATCTTCTCTGGAATCCATCCAGCTTGATGGCATCTTTCCTATAGCATGGTGACCCACACAGAACACAATAGTCCCAGTGCGTCCTCATCAAAGCCTTGTAGGACTGTAACATAACATCCCAACTTCTATACTCAGTGTCCTGACTGATGTATGGCCAGCTTGCCAAGTGCAGTCCTCACCACCCTATCAACTACCCATGACACCACTTTCAGGCAAATATGTACATACTCCATTGGCCACCCATCTGCTCTACAATTTAGATTAAATCATCAGGTTTGCAAAATGATTTTTGTACTATGAGCATGGAATGGGTGAAATTAATTTGAGCACACCCACAGGATCTTAAACGATATAAATTAGTTCACATTAAACTAGAGATTATATATATATGCATGATTCACTGCAAGAGCAGATGGTGCGTTAAGGGAAACCTTTTGATGTTTTATGGAACATTTTGTCACCTGTGAAATATAGAGTGGTTAGGTTGCCCGGTTGGAATAAAATGGGACTTCCTCAAATTTGCATGAACATAGAACAGTGTTGGTCCACCTCCGATTTTCCCCGCACCTTTGGTTCCAGAGCCTTGTCGTATTATATGTTTTGCCGGACCAACAGATGTCATGGCCTGAGGGGGCCGAGATGCCGGCCCACAAAGTCCGACTTAGAAGTCGGCTTTGGGAACAGATCGGCAGGCTCCAGCTGGACCGGAATTCCAGAGCCCTGGGTGCAGACGGGAAATGCAACCCGCCAATCGGCGTGGAAGTCCCAATGAGGTAGACATTGGCCACCTCACCCGGCCTAGGCGCCACATATTCGGGGGAGGGCTTCAGGGGGGAATTTTGAAGTGCGCTCTCGTAATTTTGTCGATTGAAGGTGGTGCCAGACCAATAGTTGCCGGGAAATCTGTACATCACTGAAACAGGCCCTTCGCTCCACAATGTCTGTGCTGAACAAGTTAAGGCTGTCCCACTTTCCCGAGCTGCTCACGAATTCTCCCGGGTTTTCCCCTGGATTCAAACTCGGAGAATGTTCGTAACGGGTCCGTAGATATATCGTAGCGGCTCATTATGTCAGCCATAGGTACTCGGGGCATTAAATGTTGCAATTTTTCTCCTCCCGACAATCTTTTTACTCGTGGACATTTTTTGTCATGCTGGAAAAACGTCCCGACTTACCTGATGCCCCTACGGACCCGTTACGAGCATTCTCCGAGCTTGAATCAAGGGGAAAACTCGGGAGAATTGGTGAGCAGCTCGGGAAAGTGGGACAGGCCCTTTAAATTAATCTCCAAAGATAGACACAAAAAGCTGGAGTAACTCAGCGGGACAGGCAACATCTCTGGAGAGAAGGAATGGGTGATGTTTCGGGTTGAGACCCTTCTTCAGACTAATCTCCTCTCTTTTCCAGCGTTCCTTCTACTATCAATTAGTCTGAAGAAGGCTCCCTCCACAGGTGGTGGCTGACCCGCTGAGTTCCTTCAGCCCATTGTTTTTCTACACACCAATGTCGTTGAGTGTTAACTGCCTCAATTTCAAATGGACAATAAATAATAACCTCATTAGCGATGCCAGTAACCACAAGCCATGAAGGAATAAAGTACTAGCTTGGAACTGCAGGTGGAGTATCCAGCAGCTTAGGCAGCATTTCTGGAGAATATGGATAGGTGATGTGTCAGGTTGGGACTAACTCAGTCTGAAAATGGGCCCGACCCAAAACATCGCCAATCCGTGTCCTCCAGAGATGCTGCCTGACTCGCTGAGTTACCCCAGCACTTTTTGTGTTAAATAGAACAGTGGAGCACAAGAACAGGCCCTTCGGCCCACAAAACCTGTGCTGAACACGATGCCAAGATCATCTCTGATTTACCTGCACGCAATTCATATCTCACCATTCCCTGCATAGCACTATGCCTATCCACAAACCTCTGAATCAAACCTTGTTATTTAAGTAGGCTTTAATATAAAGAATGCAGCATCCACCAATCATTGCCATGTCACACACCACTTTTCCAGCTCTGTAATTAAGTTAATTAACGCTCCATGCAGCCAACAGCGTCAAAACTAACACTTAGCATTCCACAGCATATGTCACTTCCTGGGGCAGGTGTTCAACCATCTTCTGTGTCATTTAATATTGCAAATACAGTAGAGCAATGGAAGGAGGAGACAGGGTCGCCTGTCTTCTCTCAAAACACAAAGTACTGGAGGAACTCAGCAGGTCAGGCAGCAACTGTGGAGAGAATGGACAGGTGACATTTCGGGTCGGGAGCCTTCGTCAGGCTGATGAAAACTGGCGACAGAGAGTTGGCAAGCAATGTAGGTGAGATGGGAGTTTGATTCGCCAACACCTCTCTTTTTCAGTCATCTTCCCATTAAACCCCCCAGCACCGATCCTTGGGGCACGCCCGTAGTCAGGTCTGCTTCCATGAAGCCAATTCTCTATCCAGTTGGCTAGCTCTCCCTGGATGACAAGTGATCTAACCTTCCAGCGCAGCCTACCATTTGGAACCTTATCAAAGGCCTTGCTGATGTCCACAGACACTGCCCACATGCAAAACCATGTTGACTATCCTTAATCAGCCAGTCTACCCAAATGCACATATACACACATGCACATATATATATGTTATCTCTCAGAATACTCTCCAGTAACTTACCTCCCACAGATGTTAGGCTCATTGCTCTGTAGTTACCAGGCTTTTCCTTGCAGCCCTTCTTAAACAGAGCCACTCTATAGTCATCCGGCACCTCACCCGTGTCTAAGGAAGGTTCATTCTTATCTTCAGTGCTCCTGCAGTTCCTTGTGTCTCCTCTCTTCTATCTTGATTGGCCAATGGAAGACAGATTGGCGAATGGCAATGGTTAACATATGATGAGCATTTGACAGCATTGGGCTAATACTCACTGGAGTTTAGAAAGATGAGGGAGGGGACCTCTGAAATGTATAGAATAGTGAAAGGCTTTGATAGAGTAGATGAGGAGATGATGTTTCCACTAGTGGGAGAGTCTAGGACTAGTCAAAACCTCAGAATTAAAGGATATTCCTTTAGGAAGGAGATGAGGAGGAATTTCTTTGGTCAGAGGGTGGTGAATCTGTGGAATTCTTTGCCATAAAAGGCTGTGGAGGCAGTCAATGGATATTTTTAAGGCAGAGGTAGATAGATTCTTGATTAGTATGGGTGTCAGGGGTTATGGGGAGAAGGCAGGAGAATGGGGTTAGGAGGCAGAGATAGATCAGCCATGATTGAATGGTGGAGTAGACTTGATGGGCCGAATGGCCTAATTCTGCTCCGATAAAGTTATCTTCTCTAACAGCGCATAACCCTTGAAAACCACACACTCCCGATCCCGGTATGGCATAAAAACCAACGAGGAAACAATAAGTTAACGAGCGGAGGGAAGGAGTGACCACTTCCACTTAGAGACTGGGCAGTTCCACACTTTTTAATCACTCTCAATTCTTCCTTATACTGCTCGTGTTTTTGATATGGCACGTGACAAATTCTCTTTCGTGTTCTTTGATCACTGAAATTTCACTCCGGCCCAAAGGATAAAATGAAATTTTATTTAAAACAACTGTTGACAAAATCTTTATTTTGGAATAAGCAAATAAAACAAATGGAAATAACATTCTTAGCCGAAGGACACCAGTTATAATTATAATTTGGATTAAAAAGCAAATGTTTAATTGCAAACATCACATCTGTAAAAAGCCTGTTGGACCAAATAATTTAAATTGATGATGTTTTTTTGAGAACAAGTTATGGTGCAGTCTTTTTCTCCAGATCACTCAGTCGATTTCCTATGTTGGGGTATTTAAGAAAAAGTATATGCAGTTTTAAGTATTCTTCACACTCCTCTTGCACCTATTCAGTCTAGTAAATCTGCGCTGTTGATTTATACATCGGAACAGATCACCTCCTGCTCTGAAGAACAAAAATCAAGATATTTGAAGGTCTGTGATTTTTCTGTGCCGTTGGGTATAGAGATGATTAACTGTACTTATACACAATGAAATTAAGGGTAACTCAAAGATTTACATCTCCCCCTAATGCTACACTTGAGTGGAAAGGTGGTAAAAATGATTGAGCGTGTGTATTTATTGCTTTAGACTGGAAGTTATATCAATTGGATTTCCCATCTCAAGACCAGCTGTTCATATATTATTCATTTGATGGCTCCATACAATATAAATTGCTATAATATCTGCACTGTATGCAAGAGATGAAATGAAATTATCCATTTTTGCAGCACAAAAAGCAAAAAAAGTCCCTTTTAAATTAAAGAGACAAAGAACTGCTGGTGCTAGAATCTTTCGAAGAACACAAAGAGCTGGAGGAACTCGGCTGAGTTGCTGCAGCACTTTCTTTTAATTTTACGTTTTTAACAAATGCAAAATCCAGTCATAATTTGCAGGAATATACTATATTACTGCAACACATATATTTTGCCACTGGATGCTGCTAATGAGTTATCTAAATATTTCAGTAGAATCTTGTGGATAAATTAAAGGCTGCACAGTATTATTTTCCAAATGCATAAAATGTTTTAAAGATTTTCGCCTGATCTGGATTCTTCTCAAAAAGTTTGTAGATCCTTAACACCTTATAATTTGCTAATCTTTATTAAAATCAAATTAGCCTTTTTTTAAAAAAATCGTACAAACTACAGATAATATAATTCTAATAAGTGAGGTTTGATATGTTTCTACATTTGTGAATGTAGAAATATAATCCAGGAATTGATTTATTTGAATTTAGGGTTTGGAGATATAGTATGGAAACAGCTTAGATTATTTCATTTTATTGTCATGTGTACCGAGCTTTTTTTGCGTGCTATCCAGTCAAAAACAGGTCCTTTGGCCCATCGAGTCCATGCCAACTATTGATTATCCGTTCACACAGGTTACCCCTACATACCCACTACATACTAAGGGCAATTTGTAGCGGTCAAGTCACCAACAGGTCCGCACATCTTTGGGATGGGTATCAACACACGAGAAATCTAATCCAAATGATTCATTGTTCTAAAAAAAAGTGATTTTGATAAAAACGTATTATGTACATGTGATATAAATGGTTATTTAATTCTAAGGAAACACCGTATCCATTGAATTGACTTACGGAGCCTAGACTGGACTCCAAATCTGGAACTCAACAGCATGGAAAACAAAGAAAACTGCTCAGCACAATAACTAAAATAAACTCAGCGTTACGTTACTAACAATTCACCGCAGATTCTTTTGCATGTTTTTAATCGGGCAGCTTTAAGTTTATTAAACTGGTGTGCTCCTTTGCAAGATCAACACAGAACATTTTATTGCAATTGAATGGGTTTCTCAGAAACATCTTGCAATGGCATCTTGTAATGGCCATCGCAGATTACAAGACAAAAAATGCATTCCCAGTTTCAGAACATGTCACTTAGAAATTAAAACACATTAGATAATAAAACCACGCAATGAAAAGGTTAAAACTTTATAATTTTACTTTAAATGTAATTGAAACCATCTCAATGAGATCACAAGATTTCTACCACTCAAGTACCTACTCTGCAGAATAGATAATACACTTTCAAGATGAGATAATACTCTTTAAGATAGGCTAACTTTTCTGTTGTCAAACACATTAACTCTTTTCAAGGTTCAATAATTATACCTATTTTGACAAATATATTTTCGATTGTGAACTTTCTTGAATCTTCTAAGTGTTTCATTAAATCTCTGCATAGTTGGACAATGGAAAATGTTTCGAGTAACTATGATAGTTGATAAAATAGTCTTCACTTTTTATAGACCATGACGTATTAAAATAACCCCAGGATAAAACCATCAATCACCTCTTTGCCGCACGGAGCATCTTACATTAAGATAGTTATAGCCCTGTCCCACGGTACGAATTCATTCCAAGAGCTCTCCCGAGTTAAAAAAAAAAATCAAACACGTGGTAAGCACGGAGAATGAAAGTAGCGGGTACGTCGGAGCTCGAGGACGTCTCTTAGCGGCTCGTAACGCTTAACGGTAGATACTCGGGAAGACTCGCTAACTGCAGGTAAGCACGGGAAGACTCGTGGACATTTTTCAACATGTTGAAAAATGTCCACGAGAGTCCCGAGTACCGACGAGTGGCCATTACCGTAAATCACCGAGTTCGAATCAGGGCAAACTCGGGAGAGCTCTTGGAATGAACTCGTACCGTGGGACAGGGCTATTATAGGTTCAATGGAGTTAAGAAAGAACAATGTCATAGATGTGACTGATTTAAGTGAAGGCATGAAGGAACGGATAGAAATTAAGTTGAACAGCGTGGAGCAAGGAAGTTGTCTGTCAACTATTTGCAGTGCTATTGTGGTGATGGCATACCAGCATCTCTAAAACGTGTTTAATGTATATTATCGTAACAATATGCTTAATTTTTTAAATATGGAAAGGGAAATAATTGTTGATGAATGTGCCTTAAATTTGAATTGATAAGTGAACTGGCACCTTAATCTTCAAAAAATGAGCACTGGCTTTTTGAATAGCTAAAACAAAAGATAATATATGGTGGATATCTGATGTTAACGGAAATACTGGAAATATTTGGCTGGTCAGGCAGCATCCCCTGAGGGAGGTTGCTGCTGTTTTACTGCTCACTAAAGACCATTGACCTATATTGCTAACTATATTTTCCCCACGACAAAAGCTAACTGAACTGCTGAGTACTTCCAGCAATGGCTATTCAACACAGATTAGTAGTCGAGCTTGGAAACCAAACCAGGTTAAAACTATTAAAAACTGAATTATTCTGTTGAGCAATTATAAAAACTTAAGGAGCCATTTTTTAAAATTTCAACTATTGTATTGCAAATGAATCATAAAAATGCAGATGGCATTTAAAGACCATATATTTAAATTTTGCCCCAAGCAAGTATGATTTGGCACATACCCAACTCACTGTAAAACTGCACTGCTCTAGAATCTAAAATATTTTCAACTTGGGGGAAAAAAAAAAATCTGTCCTTATTTTCTCCTTTTCATCCTGGTCATTAAGATACAATTGCATAACATCTGACAAATCATGTAGGTTTTCATGCCTAGATACTGAATGCCAGTAGCCACATCTAGGACAATACCATGAACTTTCTCTGCATTCATCACTTCAGGATAAAAAGCTCCAGAAAGGATGAATGAATAACTAGAAATTAAATTCAGCAATCTGGCTTGATTTCCCCCTCGCCAAACTGGGAAAACATCTAACCGCGCATCCTTCTCACGGTTCAATCTGGGAACAACTAGCGCGGGGCAGAAATTCACCCGGAATATTTCCAATTTGAATGCCCGAGAGTAAAGGAAGTTTCAGTTGAATTGCCGAGGCAATAAGATTGATCAATCATTTTTTCGAGAAATGCTTCAGTGAGCACAGTCAGCAATTAGTATACCCCAAGCATGAGCGGAATGAAAGGGTAAGTTGGTGAAAGAAGGATTTAAAGGCCACTGGAGAGAATTACGCAATAAAAGGAATGAACACCAAATAAATAATATCAAGGTTTTAGGGCACCACGGCATTTTAGCATTCTAAAAATACTTTTGACTTTAAAATACTACAGCTTGTAATTTAGTTGAGGAAGGAATGCTGTCATAACACTTTGGCAGATATATTTAAAACTGTGGAAACACTGACTAATACAACCCACAGGACGTATTTAAGAAGGTTAAAGATGTTGATGCTGTGGCGACTGGTCATTCGTACATATCCTGGAATATTCGCTGCCCCATGGCGATGTAAGCTTCCTTCTCTTCGGCCGTCATCTGTGCCACTAACCCCTCGCACTGACTGACCTGACTGTAGGAGTAGGGCTGCCCTGCCACCAGGACTGTCGGCTCGTCCTCAAACTCCTCGTCCTCCTCGGCGCCGGTCACCACCGGGAACGCTGCCGCCGCCGCCGCCGACATGGCCATGGCCTGCGGCCGGGGCAACTCGTCCTCAGACTCGCTCGTGTCGCTCTCAGAGTCGCTGGCGTTGGAGGCTGGGATGGCGGCGGCTGCGGCAGCTGCGGCAGCCGACGTGCTCTTTTTCTCATGGATGAGCAGCGTCTGCATGACCTCCTCGTTTGCTTCCAGCGGGTTGCCTTTTCCGTCACGGTCGTGGTACGAGTCAGCGTCCATGTCGCCTGCAAGGTCAAAGAACAAAATATATGGATCAATAACCAAGGAAGTGCCGGTGCTGGTTTTCAAAAACAAAACATATCCCTGCAGCGTCCATGGAGAACGTGGATAGGTGACGTTTCAGGCAGAGACCCTTCTTCAGGCTAATTGTGGTGGGTTTGGGGGGGAGAGGGGAGAATGCTGGAAGAGAGGAGGGGCAGGACAATGTCTGGTGAGAATTAAGTTGATATACACCTGAGAGTGGATTGATAGACTGGTTGTGTAAGAAGGTTCTGCAGATGCTGGTTTAAACTGAAGATGGACACAAAAAGCTGGAGTAACTCAGCGGGACAGGCAGCATCTCTGGAGAAGGGTCTTTCTTGACCTGAAACGTCACCCATTCCTTCTGTCCAGAGATGCTGCCTGTCCCGCTGAGTTACGCCAGCTTTTGATACACTGATTGTTGGACACAGGCCAGAGGTGAGGAGACAAAAAATCTCAAAAAGTATGAGATATGGATAGAAATTGCAAAGCCGGAGGAAGGAATATAGGTGGAAGGGGAGGAGGAGGAGCACAGTGGAGCAGCACAGTGGCACAGCAAGAGAGTGCCAGAGACCTGGGTTCAATTCTGACTCCTGCTACTGTAGAGGTGATGGTGCCTGCTTTCTAATCAACACCTCGTGGTGTTGACATGTAGCAGTCCTGACGAGTTCATGTTCCCCGGACCTGGAATATCAAACTGTGAAGTGCCGTCCCTACTAATTGCCGAGGAAAATCACCTCAGCTATCCTGACAGCAGTCTACACTCCCCTCCCCCCCCCCCCCACGCAGACATCAAGCTTGCTCTGAACGAACTGTACTCCACTATCAATAGCCTTGAGCCAAAATACCCCAAAGCCGTGGTCATTGCAGCCGGAGACTTCACTTGGGGCGTACTACCAAAGTACTACAGGTATGTATCTTGTCCCACCAGGGGCCAGAACACCCTCGACCACTGCGACACATCAATAAAAAACTGCCTACCACTCTGTCCCTCGGCCACATTTTGGGAAATCTGGTCACCTCGCTGTGTTTCTGCTCCCTGCCGACCAACAAGAATTGAAGCAGGAGGATCTGGTACAGAGAGGTGTTAAATGCTGGTCAACGGACACGGATGACTTCGTACGCGAATGCTTTGAGTCGGTGGACTGGTCCACATTCAGGGATTCCGCAGCTAACCTGAATGAGTACACCACTGCCGTGACTGACTTCACCAGGAAGACTGTGGGCCAATGAAGACAATCCGAGTGTTCCCCAACCAGGAACCATGGATGGACCGTGAGGTACATTCACAGGTTAAGGTCAGGTCTGCTGCATACAAGTCAAACGATCCCGAGCCGTACAAGAAGGCCCGCTATGATCTCCGCAACGCCATCAAGGATGCCAAGAGACAATACCAGGACAAACCTGAGTCCCAGTGCAAACACTCAGACACACGGAGAATGTGCTACGGTCTAAATAAGATAACTGGCTGCAAAGCAAGGTCAGGCAACATCATTGCTGATAGTGAGACCCTACCTGATGAACTGAATGCTTTCTATGCTCGCTTTGAGCAGAAGGCCAACAGGGCAGTGGCACCTGGCCTGTGTTCTCAGCCCCCTTCTTTACTCCTTGTACACCCACCACTGTGTAGCCACGTACAAATCTAACACGATTTACAAATTCGCAGACGACACCACCATTGTGGGCCGGATATCAAATAGTACAGGAAGGAGATTGAGAACCTTGTGTCCTGGTGTCGAGACAACAACCTTTCTCTCAATGTCAGCAAGAAAAAGGAGATAGTAATCGGGAGTTCAGGAAGTGAAGCGGTTCACACACCCCAGTTTTCATTGACGGTGCCCAAGTAGAGATGGTTGAAAACTTCAAATTCCTAAGAGTCAATATCACCAACAACTTCTCCTGGACTACCCATATTGGAGCAACAACCAAGAAAACACATCAAGGCCTCTACTTCCTTAGAGGGCTTAGGAAGTTTGGCATGTCCCCTACAACTCTCACCAACTTCTACAGATGCACCATAAAAAGCATTTTATCGGGATGCATCACAGCTTGGTCTGGGATTAGCTCCATTCAAGACTGCAAGAAATTGCAGCGAATTGCGGACGCAACCAAGACCATCACACAAACCAACCTCCCTTCTATTGACTTCATTTATACCTCACGCTGCCTCGGCAAGGCCAGCAGCATAATCAAGGATGAGTCGCACCCTGGCCACTCCTTCTTCTCCCCTCTCCCATCAGGCAAAAGCTATAGAAGTGTGAAAACGCACACCACCAGATTCAAGGACAGTTTCTTCCCGGCAGTTATCAGGCAACTGAATCATCCTACCACAACCAGAGAGCAGTGCGGAACTACTATCTACCTCTTTGATCACCCTAGGACTATCCTTGATTGGACTTTGCTGGCTTTACCTTGCACTAAACATTATTCCCTTATCATGTATCTATACACTATGAATGGATCGATTGTAATCATGTATTGTCTTTCTGCTGACTGGTTAGCACACAACAAAAGCTTTTCACAGTACCTCGGTACACGTGACGATAAACCAAACTGAACTGAAACTGAACTGTATGTTCGTTTCCTCACAGACTACGGGGCTATAGGTTAATTGGCTTCTGCTAATTGTAAATTGTCCCTAGTGTGTAGGATGGTGCCAGTGCATTGCTGGGCTGAAGGGCCTGTTTCAATGCTACAGGTCCAAAGTCTAGAGTTTAAGGAAGTGGAGAAATGGGTGCAAATCCAGGTGGAATACACCGAAGAGTTGTAGGGGAGTGAGTTTGAGGTTAGTTACCTAAAATTTGAGAATTCAATGATAATACAGTTCGGTTGTAAACCACCCAAGGGAAATACGAGGACCTCCAGTAAAAAATAGAAGATGGACTCACAAAAATAAAAAATAAACTACTGCTGTTAATTTATTCCTAAAACAGCAGATTGAATGCAAATGGAATGACTAAGGCCACATAAGTTTTAAAGATCAGCATGTGGTATATATATAGAGCTGGATTAACCCCTTCCAAAGTGGTTAGAAGTATAAACACAAGGAACTGCAGATACAGGAATCTTGGGCAAAACACAGTGCTGGAGGAACTCAACGGGTCAGGCAGCATCTGTGGAGGGAATGCTTTGGACTGGTGATGTTGAGTCAGGACCCAACATCGTCTATTCATTCCTTCCACGGATGCTTGACATATGATCACTGGAATTTAGAAGGATGAGAGGGTACCTTATAGAAACATATAAATGTAAAGGGTTTGAAAGGTTAGATGCAGGAAAAATGTTCTTGATGTTTGGGGCAGTCCAGAACCAGGGGTCACAGTTTAAGAATAAGGAATAGGCCATTTATGACTGAGATGAGGGAAAAAAAATTTAGGCAGAGAGTTGTGAATCTGTGGAATTCTCTGCCACAGAAGGCAGTGGAGGCCAATTCACTGGGTGTATTGAAGAGAGAGTTGGATATAGCTCTTAGGGCTAACAGAATCAAGGGATATGGGGAGAAAGCAGGAACGGGGTACTGATTCTGGATGATCAGCCATGACCATATTGAATGGTGGTGCTTGCTCGAAGGGCCGGATGGCCTACTCCTGGACCTATTTTTTAATGTTTCTATGTTGCCTGACCCACTGAGCTCCTCCAGCACTTTTGTATTTTAGTTAGAAGTGCGTCATCTTTTGTAGGCGAATGTGGGTTAAATACGTATCCTGCCTTATCACAGTCATGAGATAATGGATAAAGGATTGCAACGTTAGGCTCAAAGATAAATTTAAGTGATAAATAATTATTGAAAAGGTAGAAAACACTAACATTAAAATATTTGCTTCAGGTTGCAGAAAAGTGGTAAAGAAGGCCTTTGTCATGCTGACCTTCATCAGTCAGGGAATTGAGTACATAAGGTGGGACGTTATGTTACAGTCTTACATGCCGTCAGTTGGGCCACACTGCACTCAGTTTTGATCACTCTGCTTTAGGAAGGATGCCCTTAAGCTGGAAAGAGTAAAGAGAAGGTTTACAAGGATGTAGCCAGTACCCAAGGGCCTGATCTCCAGGTAGAGGTTGGGCAAGCTAGGACTCTAGTTCTTGGAGTGCAGGGCGCTGAGCGGTGATCTTATTGAGATGTACAAAAACACCAGGGGGATAGGGTGAATGCCCAGAGTCTTTTATCCAGGGAAGGAGATTCAAGAACCAGAGGGGCACTTTAAAAACTTTATTTTTTTATTTTTTACACACAGTGGGTGGTGGATGTATGGCACAAACAGTCGGAGAAAGCAGCTGCGCCAGATACACTAACAACATTTGAAAGACATTCAGACAGATACATGTGTAGGAAAGGTTTACAGGAACATGAGCCAAACATGTAAACAGGACTACCTCAGAAGGGGCATCTTGGTCGGCATGGACAAGTTGGGCTGAAGTACCATTTTGCTCTTCCATGTGCAATTGGCCTCCCATTCAAGTCAAGTCACTTTTATTTCTATAGCACATTTAAAAAACGACTCGTTGGCCAAAGTGCTTTACATTGGTGAAGGTACTAACGTTATATAAGTGGTTCATAGCTTAAGTATATACATAAACACATACATATAGCCCTCACTCAGAGGACGTCAAGAAAGGCTTGAGAGTAAAGATGAGTTTTAAGTCTCGACTTAAAGGAGTTGATGGAGGGGGCAGCTCTGATGGGAAGAAGGATGCTGTTCCACAGACCACAGAAACGAGGTGGGTGCAGAGTAAAGCTGGGTAGACGAGAAGGTTGGCGACCTGAATTAGGAGAATTAGTGCTTGATGGACTTGATGGAGCCAGTGGCCAAAGGACCTATTTCTAGGTCTAGTATGAGCTAATTTCATCCGCCTGCAACCCACACAATCTTTATCGTCACTTTGTAATGATTCATGCTCTCTAAATAAATGGTAAAGAAAATGTGTGATTGGAATCTTCCTGAAATCTGAGCACAGCAGTCAAGGCAATAATGAAAAAAAATTTTTAATTAGGGAAGGATTTGAGATTTAGAATTCAACGACTCAAGCTAATATTGATCGGCTTAATTCATTCACAGATGTGGACGGAGGTAAGCAATTGATCAGGCTTAACAGATTACAGCATGGAAAACTGGCCCTTCAGCCCACCAAGTCTATGCTGACCAGTGATCCCCGTACACTAGCAGTAACTTGCACACTAACTATGTTGTCTCAAGCTGCAGTAGAAAATTCAAACTCATGACCTTTGGACTGTCACCACTGAATCATGGCCGACATTTGGGAACAGAACGTTATAATTAAAGACTTGCACAATGATCTACGTCATTGTCCTTTTTTAAACCATTTTAATGATTATAATTAATAAATAAAGCAGCTTGATCCCTTCGGCACAAAAAAACAGAAATGCTAGCTTTAAATCATTTATATTCCTCTTTGAAAACCACATCCAGATTGGCAGCATCTTATGACATTTGTTTTTTACTTAAGTTTAGTTTATTATTGTCACACGCACAGAGGTCGTGATACACTTTTGTAGTATGCTATCCAGACAGCCAAAAGGCTATACATGATTACAATTAAGGCGTCCACAATGTGCATAAACAGGATAAAGGGAATAATGCTTAGGGCAAGGTAAAGACGAGTAATTTCCAATTTTACTTCGGAGTCACGTGAGTGACTACGTGAAGAACCCACCCAGCGCGCAGGCGCGGCATTACGTCAGCAGTGCAACAGCGGCAGCAGCTGGAGCCAGGCTCTCCAGCTGCAGCATAAAGACGAGACCTCAGGTAAGTGCCTTTTTTGTTACAGAGTCGCGCTAGAGAGAATAATGGCCTCTCGCAAGCGACCAGCCAGGAGGACTGCCTGCCCTACTCCACCCGAGGACGGGTCCATAGCGGGACGGCAGCCTCTCGCAGCGGAGGAGCTTTTTCAACGCTCCCGCTCACCCGACACCGAGCCGCCCCCAGTGCTGCAGATCTCAACGCCCCGCACAGGGAGGAAGGCGACACAGAAAAACCGACCGGCCGGTGTCCTCCGATGATTCGGAGGAACGGGACACTCTCCCCACCGAAAAGGGGAGGCTCGGATTTGCATGAGGCAGCTCCTCGAGCGTATGATTAATGAGGAGATGCGGCATCTCCCAGGAGGACGGGCTTTGGCCTCCTCCTCTCCACACCCTTCTGTACCCTCTATATTCGAGGGCAGTAAGGGAGGCCAGGACTGGGCTGGCCTATCCCAAGGGCAGGCGGAGGATATCGTCAGCATGCCGGGCGTGCCGGAAGAAGAGCTACTGGGTGTAGTGGGCCGATATGCGGCACCACCAACAACTGGGATGGTGTTGCCACCCATAATGGCGGCAACTATAAACAGGCTGTCCAACAACCCGCTGCAGGACAAGGCTGTCCAGCAGGCCCTTGACAACTACATCGCGCCCGAAAATTGCGAGGCGCTGAGGGTCAAGACGGTAAATGGGCAGATCTGGAACCAGCTGGGGCAGCACATAAGGGCTCAGGAGGTCAAAATGCAGCGAGTCCTGAAGCTCCACTCAGCAGCCGTCACCGCCTTTGCTCGGTCCGTTGGGGATGAAGACCTGACCATACCCCAGCAGGATGCCCTCGCACTGATGTGCAGCACCACGTATGAGCTAAAAAAACCTACGGCGGGACAACATCATGGCCTGCCCTCAACCCAACATATGCCGGCCTCTGTAAAGCTCCAGCGG
The DNA here is from genome assembly GCF_028641065.1 of Leucoraja erinaceus. Lineage (NCBI taxonomy): Eukaryota > Metazoa > Chordata > Chondrichthyes > Rajiformes > Rajidae > Leucoraja > Leucoraja erinaceus. The sequence goes on along the minus strand of NC_073389.1, from coordinate 2,943,810 downwards.
TACCGAACGACAGGCGCTGCTATTTGGTGCGGATTGGCCAAAAGGCTCAGGAGTTGGAAAAGAGGCGGCAAAACCAGTCTTCATGAGGGCCCGGGCCAGGGACCGAGCAGGGGGCGAAGACACCCAGTTGGCCGCAGCCTCGGCAGCCACCAGCAGATACCGAGCTGGTGAAAGCCTGGTGACCGCCTCCCACTACCCCCAGTGCTCTTTTTTAGAGCGGGGCCCAGGGCGGAGCCGTGGGAAGATGCGCCGCCCCACCGCAGCACCAACACGGACAACCTTGGGCCAGACCCACCGGAAACGACCCCACAAGTGAACATGGAGGTAGGTGGGTCTGGTTCCTGTCAACATACACAGACAAAAGGTGTAGTATTAACAGGGGGACGTTTGAGGTTCTTCAAGCATGTTTGGTGCTCCCTTACTAACAATCAGTTTATACTCAACAGTATTAGTGGATACAAGATTGAATTCAAACCAAGCGTAGAACCGCCAGTTCAGCACATGCCCCAAAGGGTGTTCCTTCCCTCGGCAGTTGAGAAGGTAGAAGGACAAGCTGAACTTGATCGGCTCGTGGCTAAAGGCATCATAGAAATGACCACACACGAGCCGCAAGAATTTGTATCAAATATTTTTCTCAAAACCAAAAAAGATGGTGGATGTCGCATTATTATTGATCTGACATCACTCAATCAGTCTGTTGAGTATCAACATTTCAAAATGGAGACATTTGTCACTGCCAGACAACTGATCTCCAAGGGATACTACATGGCAAGCATAGATATCAAAGATGCTTACTATTTGGTACCCATTCATAAAGATTACTTTAAATATCTGAAATTTATCTGGAGGGGCCAGCTATGGCAGTACCGAGCTTTGCCCAATGGTTTAACGACAGCTCCCAGACTATTTACGAAAATTCTTAAAGTGGCCATGAAGAAATTGAGAGAACTAAAACATTTAGTAGTGGCCTATCTGGACGATGTTCTCATATTAGGAAGAACGCGGGAACAATCTGTCGCAGGAGTGTTAGCCACTAAACAACTCCTTGAAACTTTGGGTTTTATCCTCCACCCAGATAAATCAATATTGGAGCCTACTACTAACATGGATTACTTAGGCTTCACTATTGACACGATTCACATGACTGTCACTCTGCCCAGAAACAAAACAGTTTCACTCATTGAAGCTTGTAGCCATTTAATTGCCACACCGCAACCTAGAATACGGCATGTAGCCAGAGTTATTGGCTCTATAGTAGCAGCATTTCCGGCTGCCCAACATGGGCCCTTGCATTATCAAAATCTACAAAGAGCAAGGACTCATGCATTACGCCTTCATAGGGGGCATTATGATCGCAAAATGGATTTACCCGCTGAAGCCAAATCAGAACTTCAGTGGTGGGTTGACAATATTTGGCACAGTCACAGTCCTATCACCGTAACCAATCCTAACATAACCATTGCAACGGATGCCAGTGCTTTAGGCTGGGGAGCTACTAACTCCAAAGACAGCACAGGTGGCAGATGGACTAACTCAGAGGCATCGCTACTACAATCACTGGGCATTAACTTTTTGGAAATGCTCGCCGCCTTTTATGGGCTAAAAGCATATGCATCTGGTATGCGACACGTGCATGTTAGAATTATGATCGACAACACTACGGCAGTATCTTATATCCAGCACATGGGTGGCATTAAATCAGTATCATGCGACAAATTAACTGCTATAATCTGGCAATGGTGTGTCGAGAGACATATTTGGCTATCAGCTGCCTATTTACCAGGCAAGCTAAATTTAGTGGCGGACACCAGGTCACGAAAATTCAACGACAACATCGAATGGATGTTGGACCCAAAATCATTTGCTAAAATTATCAAGCAATATGGTACGCCAGATATAGATTTGTTTGCGTCTAGGTTAAATCACCAACTACCCATGTATGTGGCTTGGGAACCAGACCCAGAGGCAGCAGCGGTAGATGCCTTCACGCTGGACTGGGGAAATTTATTTTTCTATGCTTTCCCTCCCTTCTGCCTCATCAGTCGGGTACTCCAGAAAATTCAGGCAGACTCAGCCTCTGGCATTCTGGTCGTGCCCGACTGGCCTACCCAACCATGGTTCCCAATGTTCCACGACATGGTGGTAGAGACACCAATGGTCCTTCAACACCACCCCCAATTATTGACTCACCCGGTAACTGGCATTAGCCATCCATGCCACCAAAAATTGAAACTCCTGGTTTCCAGATTTTGAACAGGCCTTACCGGGGATTGGGGTTATCAGACAGAACAATCACCACCATGTCGGCATCCCTGCGAGTCTCCACCAAGAAACAGTACCTGACCTTCATCAGGAAATGGGAACAGTACTGTCTGGACGCAGGGACATCCTACACGACGACTTCGATCTCGGATGTGCTGGAGTTCCTGGCCCACCTGCACCATGATCTCAAGATGAGCTACAGTGCCATCAATACGGCTCGGAGCGCACTGTCCGCATACCTCATGCCGATAGAACAGCATAGTGTGGGATCCCACCCTCTAGTCATCAGACTCCTTAAGGGGATCTTTAATACCAAACCCCCTACACCTAGATACACTCACATGTGGGATGTGAGTGTAGTTCTCACACACCTTCGAGGTTGGCCTCCGGTGGGATCCCTGAGCCTGGAACAGGCCACTTACAAAACCCTCATGCTCATGGCGCTTGTCTCAGCTCAAAGGGTTCAGTCGCTCCATCAGCTTAATCTGAACTACATGGTGACCACCCCAGATACCATTACTTTCACCATGCCGGGGTTGGTAAAACAAAGTAGACCAGGTACATCAAACTCCCCGTTGATCTTCCGGGCTTACCCTCCAGAACCTAGGCTGTGTGTGGTGACCCACCTTCATCATTATCTAGACACAACCCAAACGCTAAGAGGGAGAGAGAAAGCCTTATGGGTTAGCCACAGAAAGCCTTTTGGACGGGTAACCAGCCAAAAATTATCCAGATGGTTGAAACAGGTCCTCAGCATGGCAGGGATTAACACAAATGTTTTTAAATCCCATTCAACCAGGGCAGCGTCCACCTCAGCGGCGGATAGGATGCAGGTTCCCCTCGACCACATCCTCAGAGCAGCGGGATGGTCAAGGGAATCGACATTCCAACGATTTTACAACAAACCGCTGATGGAACAGGACGTCTTTGCGGATACCGTTTTAAAAACCGCAAAGTTATGATTTAAAGCCCATGGGAGCTATTTTGTTTTTTGTTATAGTTAATAAATATTTCTTTTATAACTAAACAAACTTGTTGGTCTCTAGCTACCACTTCCTCCCTCGATGATCTTTCGGCAGTGAGTGATATAACTGTTACACGGTTTGAAATCACAGACCTTTGAAGTCTTCACGTAGTCACTCACGTGACTCCGAAGTAAAATAGTAAGATTAAACGAGTACTTACCAGTACGAAGTTTGATCTGTATTTTATGAGGAGTTACGATGAGGGATTACGTGCCCTCCGCTCCCACCCTCATTATATAGATCAAATTCGGACTAATGTCTCGTTGGTCTTCACTATCTTTACTTCAACTAGTGTCTATCTGTGATTCCACACCGCTGCTTGGAAGTATGCCGCGCCTGCGCGCTGGGTGGGTTCTTCACGTAATCCCTCATCGTAACTCCTCATAAAATACAGATCAAACTTCGTACTGGTAAGTACTCGTTTAATCTTACTATTAAAAGTAGTTGAAAGATCTCCAATGAGGTAGATGGTAGGTCAGAACTACTCTCTAGTTGGTGAGAATAGTTCAGTGGCTTGATAACAAGTGAGAAGAAACTGTCCCTGAATCTATAGATGAGCCTTTTCACACTTCTGTACCTCTTGCCTGATGGGAGAGGGGAGAAGAGGGAATCCGGGGTGATGAAGTCGATGTGAGGTTGGTTTGCGTGATAGGTAAAATGAACAAACGGAATTGTAATTGTCCCAACCCGAAACACTGCCTGGCCTGCTGAGTTACTCCAGTACTTTGTGTTGTACTCAGGATTTCAGCATCTACAGTTCCTTGTATCCCTCTGCATTTTATATTGAGGCAGTCAGCAAGCATTTTAACTTATTTAAAGCCCTGTCCCACGGTACGAGTTCATTCCAAGAGCTCTCCCGAGTTTGCCCTGATTCGAACTCGGAGATTTACGGTAATGGCCACTCGTCGGTACTCGGGGCTCTCGTGGACATTTTTCAACACGTTGAAAAATCTTCACGAGTCTTCCCGTGCTTACCTGCCACTAGCGAGTCTTCCCGAGTACGAGCCGTTAGCGTTACGAGCCGCTAAGAGACGTCCCCGAGCTCCAACATACCCGCTACGTTCATTCTCCGTGCTTACCACAAGTTTGATTTTGTTAAAACTCGGGAGAGCTCTTGGAATGAAATCGTAACATGGGACAGGGCCATTACAGACTTAAAGAAGTGGGCGGCACGATTGGGGCAGCAGTAGAGTTCCTGCCTTACAGCACCAGAGTCCCGGGCTCGATCCTGAATCAGCCAACTGAACCAAGGACTAGAGAGCATTCCTGACCTATTTTTTATCTCATTGGAAACCCTTGGACGATCATTGATTGGACTTTACTGGACTTTATCTTGCACTAAACGTTATTCATGTTATTCACTTTATCATGTATCTGCCCACTGTGGGTGGTTCGATTGTAATCATGTATTGTCTTTCCGCTGACTGGTTAGCACACAAAGGATTTTCACTGTACCTCGGTACAGGTGACAACAAACTAAACCCAAACTCAGACTACAAGTGCTGTCTATACGGAATTTATACGTTCTCCCCGTGATCGCGTGGGATTTCTCCGGGACCTCCGGTTTCCTCCCACACTCTGAAGACACACGGGTTTGTAGGTTAATTGATTTTGGTAAAAATTGTAACTTGCCCCTAGTGTGTAGGATAGTGCTAGTGTACGGGGCGATCGCTGGTCGGCATGGGCTCAGTGGGCTGAAGGGCCTGTTTCTGCGCCGTTTCTCTAAACTAAACCAAACTAAGAAACAATGCGGAGATTGAAGTGAAAAAGCTGATCTCACCTTCTTGGAGTTCCTCCGAGTCGGTGAAGCCACCTCGGACAGTGCTCTCTCGCATCCAGATTGGTCTCTCCTTAACCGGCTTGCCATCAGAAGCTACTTTGTGCTGGACATCCTGTTCCTCCATGTTGATGATCACTTGTTGAGTGTACAGATCCTCATAAGTGGGCCCTTTGTTAGCCCAGAGTTCTTTCTGGGAATTCATATTACAGCCAGCACCTTGGGCTCGTTGACTGTCAGAGACAATTTTAAACAATAAGTACAAAGTAATCAAATGATCAAAGGACACACATACAGCTCGGTATCATAAAATAAGGATGATAAAATAAAAATAGAAAATACGTTATTAATATTTTAGTATGTGTCAATAGAAGAAATTGAGATTATACCAATAGGGCTCCAATTTTTCTCACTTTTAATACCTGTTGGGAAATTCATCTATTATATAGAGCATTTTCTGACTTTTAACCATATTCAACTTTTTAATATCCAGTCATAAACTGAAAACTTACATTTGAGTGATAGAAGCAGAATTAGACCATTCGGCCCAACAAGTCTACACCTCCATGGCTGATCTATCTCTCCCTCCTAACCCCATTCTCCTGCCTTCTCCCCATAACCCCTGACACCCGTACTTATCAAGAATATATCTATTTCTGCTTTAAAAATATCCATTGACCACCTTTTGTGGCAATGACCTCCACAGATGCACCACACTCTGACAAAATAAATTCCTTCTCATCTCCTTCCTAAAGGAACGTCCTTTAATTCTGAGGCTATGACCTCCAGCCCTAGACTGGCCCACTAGTGGAAACATCATTTCCACATTCATTCTATCCAAGCCTTTCACTATTCAGTACCTTTCAGATTCAGATTCAGATTCAGATTCAATTTTAATTGTCATTGTCAGTGTACAGTACAGAGACAACGAAATGCATTAAAATTAATCTACAAACCTGTACGTCTTTGAAATGTGGGAAGAAACCGAAGATCTTGGAGAAACCCCACTCAGGTCACGGGCGGACATACAAACTCCGTACAGTAATCGGGATTGAACCCGGGTCTCTAGCGCTGCATTCGCTGTAAGGCAGCAACTCCATTGTGCCTGCCCAAATTGGGCTCGTCCGGGATTTGAACCCGGGACCTCTCGCACCCGAAGCGAGAATCATACCCCTAGACCAACAAGCCGGCTGTGGACCAACAAGCCGGCTGTTGGTTTCAATGATGTTCCCCCTCATTCTTCTAAACACCAGCTAGTACAGGCCCAGCCCCGTCAAACGCTCATCCTATGCAACCCACACATTCGTGGGATCATTCTTGTAAACCTCCTCTGGACCCTCTCCAGAGTCAGCACATCCTTCCTCAGATATGGTGCCCAAAACTGCTCACAATACTCCAAATGCAGCCTGACCAGCACCTCATAGAGCCTCAGCATTACACCCCTGTTTTTGTATTCTAGCCCTCTTGAAATACTGTAAATACTGCCATTGCATTTGCCTTCCTCACTACCGATTCGAATTGCAGATTAACTTTTTTGGAATCCTGCACCAGCACCCCCAAGTCCCTTTGCACCTCCGATTTCTGGATCCTCTCCCCATTTAGAAAATAGTCTACACCTTTATTCCTATTAGCACAATGCACGACTCCACACTTTCCTACACTATATTACATCTGCCACACTCTCCCACCTGTCCAAGTCCTTCTGCGGAGTCCCTGCTTTCTCTACACTACCTGCCCCATCATCTATTTTCATATCATCCGCAAACTAGGCCACAGAGCTTTCATTCCCCTCATCAAAATCATTAATATATAAACATATATAAACGTAGCAGCCCCGGCAACAAACCCTGAGGAACGCCGTTAGTCACTGGCAGCCAACCATAAAAATCCCCCTTTACTGCCACTCTTTGTCTTCTGCCATCCAGCCAGCCTGCTATCCATGCTAGTGTCTGCCCTTTGATACAGTGGGCTCTCATCTTCCTTAGCAGTCTCACTTGTGGCACCTTATCTGAAAATCTAGGCAAACAATGTCCACTGAGTCTCCCTTGTCTATCCTACTATTTACTTCTTCAAAGAATTCCAGCAAATTCATCAGGCAAGACCTCCCCTTCACAAAACCATGCTGACTTCAGCCTATTTTATCAGGAACTTACAAGTTCTCTGTAACCTCATCCTTTATAATGGACTCTCAAATCTTATTAACCACTGAAGTCAGATTAACCGGCCTATAGTTTCCACTGTTCTGCTTTGCTCCCTTCTTGTACAACAATGAGTACTACTGTTGCACTTGACACACTAGAGATAATATTAAAACAGGCACATAACTTTTTGAACCAAAAAATCAGAAATCCAATGAGACAGAAAAAAAGTTACCCACCGTGCTTTTTTATAACACTGATAACGCCACCTTTTTGTCGACGACAACAAGCACTGACTCTACCCAATATTCAACTTTCATGTTCATAAGTGATAGGAGCAGAATTACGTAATTCAGCTCATCAAGTCTACTCTGCCATGCAATCATGGCTGATCTAACTCTCCCCTCAACTCCATTCTCCTTCCTTCTCCCCATAACCCCTGACACCCGTATTATTCAAAAATGTATGTCTCTACCTTAAAAATATCTATTGACTTGGCCGCCACAGCCTTCTGTGGCAAGGAATTCCACAGATTCACCAACCTCTGACTAAAGAAATTTCTCCTCATCTCCTTCCTAAAGGAATGGTCTTTTTTTCCCTGAGGCTATGACCTCTAGCCCTAGACTCTTCCACTAGTGAAAGCATCCTCTCCACATCCACTCTATCCAAGCCCTTCACTATTCTGTAAGTTTCACCGAGGTCTCCCCTCATCCTTCTAAACTCCAGCGAGTACAGGCCCAGTGCTGCCAAACGCACATCATATGTTAACCCACTCATTCCTGGGATCATTCTCATAAAAAGATGCTGCCCTGGTATGTAACATTTAGCTGAATAACCCCTTTGAAGAAAGGTTTACCAGAAGACTTCAAAAATGTTTTTCCAGATTGCATCCCAACATGTTATTATGGAATCTGATCTAAGGTTGTACCCGATAGGAACAGTGCGTGGAAACGTGTGGAGTGCGGATGTGAAACAGAGCCATGTTTCAGTTGATAATGGGGGAAGTGATTGAGGTTCACAGGTCAGAGTATATGGAGATAGATTGAGTGGTACTGCATAAATACGTGGTACTCCACCTGCAACTGCTCGGACAGGAAGGCTCTGCAGAGGGTAGTGAGGGGAGCAGAGAGGATCATTGGCGTCTCCCTACCCTCGGTACAAGAACTGTTCCAGAGCCGCTGTCTGAAAAAAGCTCAGAGAATTGCTAAGGACAAACTGCACCCCCTCCACATACACCTGGATCTCCTGCCATCAGGCAAGAGATATCGAAGCATCAAAGCCCGGACTACAAGACTGCTAAACAGCTTCCTACCACAGGCTGTGAGGCTGCTAAACAGTCACTCTGTACTCACAGTCACCTGATTCTGCGGCTTGGCACGGACACTTTAATAACTGGCACTGGCCACTCAAATCAGCTGCCCCGGACATTTTTATGATTGGTTTATTGTATTTTAACGTTGTGTTTTACCTGCTTTTAACTATTTATACTGTTCCATCAGGGACTGGATTGTTTTTAGTGTTATTATGTGTGAAATGTTTTAAATTTCATGTGCGATGCTCCGGTATTCCCTGGGAAACGTCTTCTCATTTTGCACTGTACAACTGTTGCTTGCAAGATGACAATAAAGGTTGATTGATTGATTGATTGGTAGAAATAACTGGAGATTTTGTATCAATGCAAAAACAGCATTTGTGTATTCTGAAAATCTAAATACAAAATTCAGATTTGTTTTTGGACTCATATAGCCATACAGCACAGAAACGGGCTTTTTGCCCAACATTCATGCCTTTGCACAACTTGTTGCCCAACTCATTCAACCTAGTCCTATTTGCTTCCATTTGGCCCACATCCCTCTAAATATTTCCTCTCCATGTACCTGTTCAAATGTCTTTCAGATGTGGTTATAGTAACTGCCTCAACTACCTCCTCTGGCAGTTCGTTATGTGTACCCACCACCCTCTGTGTGAAAAGATTAGTTCTCAGGTTCCTATTAAATCTTTCCCTTCTCACCTTAAACCTATGGTTCTCGATTGCCCCACTCTGTGTAAAAGACCCTGTGCATTCACCCCATCAAACCCCCTCATGATTTTATACCCCTCTACAAGTTCATCCCCTCAGCCTCCTGCCCGCCAAGGAATAAAGTCCCAGCCTGTCCAACCTATCCCGACAGTTCAGGCACTCGCGTCCTGGCAACATCCTCATAGATCTCTGCGCTCTTACCAACTTAATGACAGATGAGACAAAGAGAAAGAGATTTAAAATGTTACATTTAATTCAGAGACAACTGCTCGACTTGGTAAAGAAATGGAATTTAATACCGAGAGTGTTAAAATTAGAATGAAGAGACAATCAAAGCACGCGCATCATACCAAGGAAAATATTTAACACGGCTGGTTGGTAAATGGTTCTGCTTGTTACCAAACTAAAGCTAGCAATGCCGTAGTTACCTGCAGTGGGCAGAAGCAAGATACTGTTACCAGGACTTGAGACAAAGAATCTCCCCTCACCTCCCTCAAAATCTTGAGTCAAAAGGAGGCCAACGCATCCAATCTTAAAATGACAACTGCATTTGTTTTAAAACCTGACGGGACTTCGTGTGCTAAATGTTCATTGTTCTCACACTGGAGAATTAAAATGCAATGATTAATAATGTGACTGAAAGGAAATGAAATCAAATACAACGGAAGGAACGAGTACGTCGTGTTCAGCTAGTACACGGAGTGCTTTAATGATTGGAGCTATTGTTCAAGTTTAGATATACAGTGCGGAAACAGGCCCTTCAGCCCACCGGGTCCGCGCCGACCAGCAATCCCCGCACATTAACACTACCCTCCACATACTAGGGGCAACTTTACATTTGATACCAAGCCAATTAACCTACTTTGAAGTGTGGGAGGAAACCAAAGATCTCGAAGAAAACTCACGCGGGTCACGGGGAGAACATACAAATTCCGTACAGACAAGCTCCCCTAGTCAGGATCGAACCCAGGTCTCTGGCGAATAAAGCAGTAGCTCTACTGCTACGCCACCATGCTGCTTGATTTAGGAGCAAATTAGTTTAGTTAAGAGATACAGCATGGAACCGGGCCCTGCACCCCACCGAGTCCAATCCGACCATTGATCACACGTTCACACTAGTTCTAGGTTATCCCACCTTCTCATCCACTCCCCACACACTAGGGACAATTTACAGAGGCCAATTAACCTATAACCCCACACGCCTTTGGGGTCTGGAAGGAAACCGGAGCACCCAGAGGAAACCCACGCGGTTACAGAGAAAAGGTACAATCTCCACACGAGGTCAGGATCAAACCCGGTCTCTGGAGCTTTGAGGAAGTAGGTCGGTCTGACGAAATTAGCTTCATGTCCAAAAATCTCTCAGGCCATCATTATTATCATCTTCCTACTTAAATACTCCTTTTAAAATAGGTAATTTCTTAATTGACCGTTTCCATAATTTCCAATTTATTTTGAACTAAACTAAACTAATTGAGTTGAAGTATATTTTAGCCCATATATCTATTTTCAGCTTTTCATGTATCATGGCACACACTCTATGTAGGTTTACACTTCAGCTGCTGGCAAGAGCAAGCTCTCATTTGAGGAAGGAAACTGTCTTAAATGCTTCTATCTAAAGCAGAGGAAAGGCTGTTTGAACGTCATCTTCTTCAAGCTTGGAAGAACCAAAGCACAGCCCGATCTTTCACATCTTTGATACTCGGTAGATTTTTTTTAAAGTTGAGAATGTAAACGAACCTTGCTCTGAGTGACGGAATTTCTGTCGGTTCTGGCTCCAGGATTTCATAAGCCAGGTTAACATCTTCAGTTTCACGCAGTAGAGCATAGATTGGTTCAATCTGTTCATTGAACCTTGCCAAAAGTGTTCTGGCGTCCTTCTTTGGTAACGCAGATTCATCCTCTTCAACCTCAGTCTGACAGAAAGTGCATCGGAAGGTTCCTGCGGGCACAAAATGGCATCTTCCAGTAAACCTCTCACAGTAGATTACCTTGATATTAATAAATCAATCATTGGCTAATTTACCCAGTGTCTTACAGCACAGAAACAGGCCCTTCGGCCCAACGCCTCCATGGTGCCCAGTCTAAGCTAGTCCCATTTGCTTTGGGTTTGGCCCGTATTCATCTGAACATTTCCTATCCATGTACTTGTCTAAAGCAAGCCCAGGCCACCCTTCCTTAAAGGCACATTGCACCTAAACAAACATATTCCACTTGAAGTGAGACACAAAATGCTGGAGTAACTCAGCGGGACCAGCAGCATCTCGAGAGAGAGAAGGGATAGGTGACGCTTCAGGTCGAGACCCTTCTTCAACAGAGTCAAGTGAGAAGCTAGAGATATGGACGGGCAAGGTGTGAAAACGACAGATCAAAGCAGACGATGATCAAGGAAATGTAGAATGGTTCATTGTTGGCTGACGGGAAGGTGACAACAAGGTGTACGAACAGTAAAATTAATCAGAAGGACAGTGAAACTAGTCAGAGAACTAGGGTGGGGGAGGGACAGAGAGAGGGGGAAAGTAAGGGTTACTTGAAGTTAGAGAAATCAAAATTCATACCGCTGGGTTATATAAGCGGTCCAAGCAAAATAGGAGGTGGCATTTCTCTAATTTGCATTTGGCCTCACTCTGACACTGACTCCACATGATACTGTTATTACACTGTTGGAGTATTAACGATATGTTTTGAGTGATACCAATCTGATTTCTTCAAGTTAACTTATTTAACAAACTACTGGAACGAAAAAATAAACATAGAATAATAGGGTCTGTGTGGAAACAGGCCCTTCGGCTGAACTTGTTTGTGTCGCTCAACATGCCCCATCTACGCTAATCCCATTTGCCTGCATTTGGCCCATATTCCTCTAAACCTTTCCTATCCATGTACCTGTCCAAGTATCTTAAATGGCACCTGCCTCAAATACCTCCTCTGACAGCTCGTTACATTTATCCATCACCCTCAGTGTGAAAATGTTGCCCGCTCTGGTACCTTCGACTTTCCAGCATCTGCAGTTCCTTCTTAAACACATACAATATTAAAGCTGAACAAGGCTTTCAATTACGTCCAAAAGAAGAGAATACCTTTCAGGCTCTTTGAATATAAATCGCCTTTTCCATTGAAGACCAGCAGTTAACAGGTCATATTATTCTATCATGATATAAATTATTCACTTTGCCATCTGTTTTTAGTTTATTTTAGGACAAGGCCAGGATTTGCCAAGTGTAGACACTGCACGCACTGGTGCTCCCCTGATGCTGCTCTCAGCAGGGCCGAAGATATCAGTCCCTCTCATGTGCAGAGAAAAGTGAGCAGGACGGAAAACAGATGGCACCATCCACAAGCCCCGACACCCAGACTGCTGAGAACCCTGCATCGCTCCCATCTGCACCGTCTCAGCTGAACGAGTAGCCGTGCGTCAAGCTGCAATCGTAGCTCTGTCCGTGTCCACTCATCACTGTTGACCGCTTGCAATGTAAGATAACAAATCAATAAAATTAAATAATTCTATATAGTCAGACAATCCAAGATGGCGTCAATCCAGGCGACTATGTGTTAGTCACAGAAGTGGATCTGCAATTTGCCGCACTCTTAAATCCCCATTATTCCCTTATCCTGTATCTGGACACAGTTAGATTGTAATTACGTTTCGACTTTCCACTGACTGGGTAGCACACAACAAAAGCTTTTCACTGTTCACAATAAACTAATCTAAATAACAGCAAACGCAACTGCAAATTGAGATTTCAGAAAATATTCAGAATTAGCATTTTACAAGATTTAACATTTGTATTTATTTAGCAATAAAGGGGGTATTACCCCGTTTACATCAGTCTATTATCTCACAAATACAAATCAAACAATCATGATGTGTTGCACAAAGTAGACACAAGGAACTGCAGATGGTGGTTTACAAAAAAAAAGTGCTGGAGTAACTCAGTCCGTCAGGCAGCATCCCTGGTGAACATGGATGGGTTGGGATCCTTCTTCAGTTTGATCCACTGAGTTACTCCAGCAATTTGCGTTTTTTTAAAAAATTCATGGTATGTTATGATTCTTCAGAAATGGCCTGTAAAACTAAGGCTAACAATGCCCTGGCCACACTCTCATTTCCTTACTACCATTGGGAAGAAGGTGCAGGAGCCCAAAAACCATGATCTTTAGATTGAAGAACAGCTTCTTCCCTGCAACATCAGGCTGTTGAACACTGCACAACACTGACCTCATGCATACATGATCTTATATGGGCAGCATTTTTGGTTGCATTCGGGACTACGGTTTAGCGCTATTATGATTACTTTGTGTTATGGTTAATTCATTGTAGTGTTAATTATTCTATATTTATTATCTGTGTGTTATGGTATCAAGGGGCCAGTAAAGCTGCAGCAGGTAAGAAATTCATTAAGTTGCCGGCACATATAACAATTAAGGCACTTGACTCTCGATACTAAACTTGAAATGACCATGCTCTAGTGAACGTCCTCTAGCTACATTTTACAGGCCGAAGTAAAAGCTGAAATGAATAGATTAATGGGGTGCATTTCAAAATCAGGTATTTTAATATACATTTATTTTTGAGCATAGTGATTAATTTGTGTCTCCTACACTTGGTGATATTGAAGCTGTGGAAAGATGTAGGCAAGGGCCTCTAAACTAATTTGCAGTAAAGCCACGTATTAGCGGGCCACACAATCTGCCTGAAACATGCCGTACAACTCAGAACCAAGCTCAAACACGATTCCTCACACTTGGAGGCTTGCTGCTTTGGCCACAACCTTACTCATGTTCTTTGAAAAGCAAAATGACTGCAAACCTGTAGAAGAAAATGCTGCCAATAGTCAGATCAAGCAGAATCAGTGGAGAGACATGCTGAAACCTTTTGGGTTAACACCAATTACCTTGCTTGAGCTGGGCAGAAGTGAAATTTGGGCATTTAATTAATTTTCAGACCCTGCTGGTGAACGCGACCCACATCTGGTCTCTTCATTTTTTGTTCCTTCCTTATTAAATGGTTCGAGTGGATTTTTACAGGGTTACTTACAGTATGATTGAGTGTAGCAAAGGAGCAAAAACTCTACGGCACACAATGTCCGTGCCAAACACGTTGCCTAGATAAACTAATCTACCTGCAGGTGATTATCCCTCCACATCCATGAGCCTATCTAAAAGCTTCCTAAATACCACAATCATATCTGCCTCCACCACTACCTCTGATGGTGGGTGCGTTGCAGGCTATCAGAGGTAGTGGTGGAGGCAGATATGATTGTGGTATTTAGGAAGCTTTTAGATAGTGTGAAAAAAACTTGTCCCACACGTCCCCTTTAAATTTTGCCCCTCTCACCTTAAACCCCTGTCCCACGATGCGAATTTACCCAAGAGCTCTCCCGAGTTAAAAAACCCCAAAAAACTTGTGGTAAGTACGTAGAATGTACGTAGCGGGTACGTCGGAGCTCGTGGATGTCTCTTAGCGGCTCGTAACGCAAACGGCAGGTACTCGGGAAACGCGGTAACTCGTGAAGTTTTTTCAACACTATGAAAAATGTCCAAGAGTAAAAAAATACTCGTGATGAAGTACCACGAGTTAGAGCTCTTGGGTAAACTTGCATCGTGAGACAGGGGCTTAATACTATGCCTTCTAGTACATTTCTACTCCGGGAAAAGGGCTCTGTCTACCCTACCATCTCTCAATTTTAGTCCATTAAAGCAATGAAACTTGGATCCACTCATTTCCCATGATCAAGTGGTCTGAATGCTTCTGAACGATTGGTTAGGAAGGTTTGACTTTGATAACAAACCAGTTTCTAGATCCTCAGCTCTTCCTTTAAAAGGATAAATTTGGGAATGAAATGAGCAGGCAATAATAGCCTCTTTTTTAGAAGCAATGCACGTATAAAGGTAATAATAAATCTAAACAAAATGTCAGCACAATCCAGCAAGCACCCATTTTAAGCGGGCATGATGAAAATGTGGTCATATTCTCAAAAAGGAATGTCGGAAATTGTAAGTGTATGCGCTATCAAATGATTTCGACATGATCACATTTCACTAAGACTCCTGCCTATTTCCAGTGAAATCCAGTGTTTTTTAAAGCTGTAACTGGCAAAATAACTGAGAGGGTTTGGACTTGCAACACAAAGTTATAAAATAGAATTAGAGCACAAGGAATGAGTAAGATATTGGTTCGATTTTGAGAACAGATGAATGAACAAAACAGAGAGTGGGGATAAATGGCTAATTTTCTAATCGGGAGGCTGTGACTTGCGGAGTGCTACAGGGATTAGTTCCGAGGCTTCAGATGATCATAATCTCGATCAATGATTTGGATCGGGAAAGAAAGGCTTAAAATACATGGATAGGAAAGGCTTTGAGGGATATGGGCCAAACGCAGGCAAATGGGACTAGCGTACACGGGGCATCTTGTCGGCATGGACATGTTGGGCCGAAGAGCCTATTTCCTTGCTGCGTGACTCGATGACTAATACCCAACCCTGCAGAGGATGCCAGGCTGGTTGACAGTGTGGGTTGTGACAAGGATGCAGATAAACGTCAGGGTGATATGGGCAGGCTGGAAAACAGATAAATCATGGTAGACAGAAATGCTGGAGAAACTCAGCGGGCAAGGCAGCATCTATGGAGCGAAGGAAATGGGCAACGTTTCGGGTCGAAACCCTTCTTCATAGTAAATCATGGTAGATGGAATATAATGTGGGAAAACGTGATTTCTTAAAAAGAAAGTTGAGCATTTTTCTTAAAGGCTGAGAGATAGTAAGGTACTAACACGGAGGGATCTGTGTGTCCACCTACATATATCACTGGGAGTACAGGTACATGAGGCAATTAGAAAGACAAGCACCATGTTAGCCTTTAACTTCCACTTTAACTCCCCTTCCCATTCCCACACCGACCTCTCCGTCCTGGGCCTCCTCCATTGTCAGAGTGAGGCCAACACAAATTGGAGGAACAACACCTCACATTTTGTTTGGGTAGCTTACAAGCCGAAGTTATCAACATTGAATTCTCTATTTTTTGGTAACTTTTAAATGCTCACCCCTCCCCTCGTTCTTCTACCCCCTCACCCCCCCTTCCACTAAAAGTCAGTTAAGCAGTTCCACAGTACGCAACAAGGTATCTCTTGGGATTGAACCATCACCTAGTCAGCAACCTACCAGGGAACCACCCTCTCCAAAGTCATCTGGTGCTGGCCATGATTTGTACTGGTCTTCTCTTGCTCCTAGCACCCTCCCCCCCCCCCCCCCCCCCCCCCCTCACTACAATGAGTCAGATGAAGTCCCAACCTGACCCGAAACATCACCTATCCATGTTTTCCAGAGATGCTGCCTGGCCTGCTGAGTTACTCCAGCACTTTGTGCTGTTCGTTAGTATAAATCAACATCTACAGTTCTCTTTTATTAACATGTTTGCCTTTATTGCAAGATAATTTGAGTACAAGCATAAGGACATAAGACTGCACTATGTTAAAATCACACCTGGAACATTGTGTGCAGGTCTGATCTCAACATTTAATGACGGAAGAGAGGAGAAAGATCTGAAATAGAAAGAGTTAAATGAAGGTTCCCCAAATCAATTTGCCAGATGGAAATTTGCACTCTATGGGTCTATGCACTCCATAGTTTCGAAGAATGAGAGGTGATTTAATAGAAACACACAAAGATCTTGTTAGCCTTGACGGATTAGGTTGATGGACGGATGGTTGTATTAGCTGCGGTGTATAGAACTGTAGAACAGAGTGTCCAAATAAGAACATTGAATTCTTCAATTTCAGATAACTATAAACGACCCCCCCCCCTCTCTCGACCCCCCCAAGGCTGCACCTACTTCTCCCCACATCCTCCCCTTCCACTTACATTCCTTTCTCCAGCATCACAATTTGTTACTCTGATCGCAGGAAAATAGAAGGGAGGTGAATGCTCAGCCATGATTGTACTGAGCCGCAGAGCAGCGCAAACAGACAAATGACCTACTCCTCCTGCTTCAAATTCTCTTCTTGGCCACAGAGCTTTCTTGAATCCGGCTGTGAGAAGCAATCCCCGTGTAGCTATAGAACAAAGCTATGTAGTTCAAAATATGTTGTATCTGACCTCAGTCCAGCAGATGAACTGCACTATATCACCTTAGAACAATGTGGAGAAGATTAAAAATTAAGATTCTTATTTAAATGTGTGCCAGTGAAGCAGGAACATGCATTGATGCCAGCCATAGATTAATAATCTACGATTCTGTGCATAAGCTTACAATGGAAATTGACAGTAAATAGGAGGTTGAAAGTCCGTGTTTGCCCTGCCTTTCTACCAGTCAAGAGCTTCAGAACCAGTTGGCAAAAAAGTGGGCAATACTCTGAACAACAAAAATATATTGACATATGATGAGCGTTTGACAGCACTGGGCCTGTACGCGCTGGAGTTTAGAAGAATGTGGGGGGGACCTCATTGAAACGTGCAGAATAGTGAAAGGCTTGCATAGAGTGGATGTGGAGAGGATGTTTCCACTAATGGGAGAGTCTCGGACTAGAGGTCATAACCTCAGAATTAAAAGACGTTCTTTTAGGAAGGAGATGAGGAGGAATTTTAGTCAGAGGGTGGTGGAATTCAGTCAGTGGGTATATTTAAGGCAGAGATAGATAGATTCATGATTAGTACGGGTGTCAGGGGTTATAGGGAAGAATGCAGGAGAATGGGGTTAGGAGGGAGAGATAGATCAGCCGTGATTGAATGGCCTAATTCTACTCCTATCACTTATGAACATGAAAAATGCTAGCAATTTTTTTAAAGGATGTTCCGTTGATCACACCCATCAACGAGAATGGGTAGGAATGGATTTGTCGTATTTAGCATCAGGTAGAGCGGCTGTCTCAGCTTCAGCCACCTGTGCTCCATCCTGACCTTCAGGGACGTCTGTGTGGAACCTGAGGCATTGATGTGCCTCTTGGTGCTCCAGTTTACTCCCTCAGCCAAAAGACATGCATGTTGGCAGGTTGAACAAGTTAGGGCTTTATTCTTTGGAGCACAGAAGGTTAAGGGGGGACTTGATAGAGGTTTTTAAAATGATGAGAGGGATAGACAGAGTTGACGTGGAAAAGCTTTTCCCACTGAGAGTAGGGAAGATTCAAACAAGGGGACATGACATGAGAATTAAGGGACTGAAGTTTAGGGGTAACATGAGGGGGAACTTCTTTACTCAGAGAGTGGTAGCTGTGTGGAATGAGCTTCCAGTGAAGGTGGTGGAGGCAGGTTCGTTTTTGATCATTTAAAAATAAATTGGATAGTTAATGGATGGGGAAGAATGGAGGTTATGGTCTGAGTGGGACTAGGGGAATATGTGTTCGGCACAGACTAAAGGGTCGAGAGCCATTGTTAAAAGACACCTCAGGTATTTAGGCAAGAGATAGTCTGGTGGGAACTAATGGAAATGTGACAGTAATAACAAATTAGTGTAGGATTAGTGTAAATGGGACTGGAAAACAGCCAAAGAGACACCACAAAGAAGCAGGCCTTTGGCCCACTGAGTCTACACTGTTTGTTTTGTGCCAATTCTATCCTAACCCATTTTAGGAGCTGGACGGTTGGATGTAATGTGGCATGTCCCTGTGCTCTATGACTCTAGATAACACAAAAGCCTGCCTAATAATTTACAAACTACAGAAAATTATGAATGGTTATGGTGGGATTTAAAATAGATATGTGAAATTCCTCGTATGTTGCAAAACATACTTGGCGAATAAAATCTGATTCTGATAAGAATTAAAAATGTGAGATCTTGTTGAATTTGGAGTTGCTGTGGGTCAGGACAACACATTTGCGGCAGTGTTGACAGGGAGTGGTGGACACTGCCCAGTCCATCACAGGTTGGATTCGGCTGATCCAGGATGGGGAGGAATCTGCCTACAGACAGGAAGTGACACAGCTAGCATTGCAACAACCTGGAGCTCAATGCTCTTAAGGCAGTGGAATTGATTGTAGACCCCCCACCCCCACTCACCATCAACAACACCACAGTCACAACTGTGGAGACATTTCAGTTCCTCAGAACCCTTATCTCCAGGGTCCTTAAATGGGAGGCCACCATCGACTCCACCGTCAAAAAGGCCCAACATAGGATGTACTTCCTGCAGCAGCTGATGAAACACAACCTGCTCAGGCAATGATGATCCAGTTTTACATGGCCATCATAGAGTCTGTCCTCATCTTCTCCATCATGGTCTGGTTTGGCTCAGCCACCAAACATGACATCTGGAGGCTGCAGCGCCAAGAAAGTTATTGGCTGCAACCTTCCCCCCATTGACAAACTGTACACTGCAAGGGCCAGGAAGCGAGCAGGTAAGATAATTTCTGACCACTCTCACCCTGGCCACAAACTCTTTGAAGCACTTCCCTCTGGGAGGCAACTGCGGACTATCTAGGCCGCCACAGCCAGGCATAAAAACAGCTTCTTCCCACGAGCGGTGGCTCTACTCAACAGCCAAAGGTCTGTAGCCTCTTTTTACTCTGGTACTTTATTTTCACATTTAAATTATAATGTTTTTTTTTTAATTGTCTGCTGTATATCGTGTTTTTACCATGTGCGAGCAAAGCACCAAGGCAAATTGCTAGTATGTATACATACTTGGGCAATAAAATGTTATTCTGATTCTTCTCACCATCGAAGGGATCTACAGGAGGCACTACCTCCAAAAGGCAGTCAGCATTATCAGAGACCAACACCACCCTGGCCATGCTCTCATTTCACTCCTCCCATCTGGAAGAAGGAACAGGTTCTGAAACTTAGACACTAGGTTCAAGAGCAGCTTCTTTCCAGCCACCCGACTTTTGAACACTGCACAACACTAACCTCAACAACTATGATCTTCTATGGCCTGCCTTTGCTTGCACTAAGGACGTCAGTTTTTGGATTAGTATTAAGGTCACTAATTTATTGATTTAAAAAGATAATATATTATCTGAGTACTGTAAATACTGGCCTGTTAAACTCCTGCAAGTATGAAATTAATTGTTCCCATGCTGGCACATATCACTACGAAGCACTCTATGCTTGAAAGAGAAACTTGAATGGTTTGAGAAGGATGATAGGTCAGATGAGAGAATGGCTCAACAGCAGATGGGCTGAAGCAGGCAACATTGTGGATGTGGATTGAAAGCTTTTGGTGTGCTGGCCTTTATAAATCAGAGCATTGTATAGAAGTTGGGATGTAATGTTAAAATTGTACAAGGCATTGGTGAGGCCAATTCTGGAGTATGGTGTACAATTTTGGTCGCCCAATTATAGGAAGGATGTCAACAAAATAGAGAGTACAGAGGAGATTTACTAGAATCTGGGATTCAATCAGAAATTCTGTTCGTCTGTTTCCTAATCTCCAGCTCGAATTCTGATCGTTCTGTTTCGCTAATCTCCAGCCACATTTGACTGAATTGACACAATATTATCCCAGAAACTACTTGATGTTTTAAAATGATGAGAGGGATAGACAGAGTTGATGGAAAAGCTCCCACAAGTAGGGAAATTCAAACCAGGGGACCCATGAGAAACCTGAAGTTTAGGGGTAACATGAAGGGGAACTTCTTTACTCAGAGAGTGGTGGCTGTGTGGAATGAGCTTCCAGTGAAGGTGGTGGAGGCAGGTTCGTTTTTATCATTTAAAAATAAATTGGATAGTTATATGGATGGGCAGGGAATGGAGGGTTATGGTCTGGATGGTTTCTAGGGGAAAGTGACGGACTAGAAGGGTATGGCATGTTTCCATATTTTTATAATATGGTTATATGGATTCAGAGGAAATGTGGTAAGAAGCTCAGTTCTCTGTCAAAAACAACTGAACAATCTGATTCAATCAGAAATTCTGATCGTCTGTTTCCTAATCTCCAGCCAACATTTGACTGAATTGACACAATATTATCCCCAAACTATGTTTTAATGAATTAATAGCTTCCAAGTGCAAACACCAACCCAGATAAACCTAAAGGAGCGTTAATGTTGAATCCAAACATGCTTTAATTATTAAATTCTTTTTATGACACTTTGAAAGGCAGTAGAAACATCATTTGGATGGTTTCCAAAAGTGATCTAAGTAGCATGTCCATATTTTCAAACCTTATTAGAACTATCTGCAGGGAGTATATAATAATGTTCACAATAATACATTGTACAAGATTCAGCTTTAAGCTGCCAAGTTCTTATTTAAAAATAAGTAGCACCAAAATAATTGTAATACAGTAATAAAAGATTTAAGAAAACAGCTTGCAAGGAAACAAATTGCCAAATCACTAGTGAAACCGTAGATTTTTTTTTCTTATTTAATTTCCTTACCATGATTTCATCCATAGAAAACCAAAGGATGAAGCCTACAAAGGAAGAACAATTCCTCTTATTAGAATTGCTCCTTACACGCGCATTGAATAATTCACTTCCTTGTGAGAAAATGGAATAAAAGCCAAGACAAAAAAAAATCTATTTAAAGACTCAAAGTCTATCAATCGCAGCTTTCTTGATTGAGGTGCACTGCAGCAGAGCAAGCTATTGTTTGCTATAGTATTGCATATGAACTAAGTCAGTGAAAGAACACAGCATGAACGTCACAGGAGAAAATTACACCCGTTGAATATGGATGAAACACCAGTAACAGAATAAAGAAGCAATCGCAACTATTTTTTTCTACATGCACCTTGCCATAGGAGATGGAGAGAAGCAAACAAAATCTGCCCTTTTACAAGAGTTTAAAAAAAAATGCTGCCATGTTTAACTGCGTATATGGTTTTTTGGTAAGAAAAATTGAAGAGTGCTCCACAACATATAATGAAAAAATGTGCAAACATTTTATTTATTATAATTTAGCAAAACCACTCCAGTAAATGATACAATAACGCATCACAATAAGAGCCTATTCAAATCGGGCTGTATATCCTCCAGCTTTTCAGCTCAGCTCTACTGCATTTTCAAAGTGACAAGGGAATTTTACTGCAATCAATGACATCAGCTTTCTTACAGAATTAGATTTTACTGGTCTGTTGTTGTTACTATGGAGCAAGAACAGACAAATAAGCAGTTTTTAGATGCAGAATGTCTGTCACATCAGCAAGAGGGATTTAAAAAAAAATGTGTTCAATTTATTTACCTTTAAAGCAGACACATAGAGCAAGTAGCAAATTATCTGATATTAGCCTGTCATACTCCCTTGAGTGGAAATAATGTCTTAATTCTTTCAGCTCGGCTTTTTAAAAATGTATTTATTTAGCAGCTTGTTGCCAATCAGAGCAAATCACCTGCCTACCAATTAGATGCAGTAATCAAGTCAGGAGACTGTCATTAATTTCTATCTGGCACAATTGGAATGATATTTGCCCATCTTTCAGCAAAATGAATGAAAAGAATGTCATGGTCATTTCATGATGGGGTTGGTGGAAACTTGGGAATAAAGGAAAACAATGAATTAACGTTCTTCCATTAAGGAAAAAGCTTGGCAAGTTCCAACCTTGAGGTGACTTGGAGGTCAAGAAGGGAACTGAAAGCTCACTCATGGTTTAGTTTGGATTTACAGCATGGGAACAAGCCTGCATACACGGCGATCATAACCACCCCTTTGCATTATGATCTATCATCTCACATTCACATCCACTCCCCATACACCATGGGCTATTCACAGAGACCAATTACCCTGCAAACTCGTACGTCTTTTGGATGTGAAAGGAAACCGGAGCACCCGGAGAAACCCACTCAGTCACGGGAGAAGGTGCACATTTCCCAAGGTCGGGATTGAACCAGAGTCTCTGGTGCTGTGAGCCAGTGACTCTACCAGCTGCGCCACTGCATCATAGTACTAAATCCAGCCTCCTGTTGGCAGAATAGGTCCTGCAACAAAGGGGAAAATAAGCTTCTAACTGAGAACTAACTTGAACCTATAATGGCTTACAAAGGAAAATTAAACTGTAATGATCTTTGTCATTTTTAACAGTGAATTAATTTTAAAATGTTGCTTATTGTTGTTATTTTTTAAGTTTAATCATCCAGGTCACTAACATCATAATCTTCAAAGCCATGATAGGCTATCAAACAGCAAACACACAGGGCGGCACGGTGGCACAGCATTAGAGCTGCTGCCTTACAGCGCCAGAGACCCGGGTTCGATCCTGACTACGGGTGCTGTCTGTACAGAGTTTATACGTTCTCCCCGTGACCACATGGGTTTTCTCTGGGTGCTCCGGTTTCCTCCCACACTCCAAAGACATATAGATTTGTAGGTTAATTGGCTTCAGTAAAAATTGTCAATTATCCCTGGTGTACAGGATAGTGTTAGTGTACGGGGATCGCTGATCAGTGTGGACACGGTGCGAATGGACCCCATTCCTACTTTCCAGAGTTGCTGTCTGTCCCGCTGAGTTACTCATGCATTTTGTGTCTATGTTCAGTGATGGGAAGGGTCTGGATCAAAGTATCATTCAAGGTCTTCAAGGAAAGATTGCAAAATTGTCTGTGAATATTTTTGTAACAAAATTTAAAAAAATGCTATTCCCTTAAAATCTGAATTAACCATACGTTGCCAATAAGGCACAGATGTTTTACTGGATACATTTAGCTTGGTGCCAGTCAGAGGGTAATAGTGCAAAAGCTGGCTTTACGATTGGAAGCCTGTGACCAATGGTGTACAGAGATATCAGTGCTGGCTGCTGCCTGTTATATTCATAAATGATCTGGGTATTAATGTAGACAGCATAATAAGCAAGTTTGCAGATGGCCGGAAAATTGTTATTAATGGTGTTATTGGTAGTGAAGAGGGCTGCCTTCACCTGTGAAATTATATTGATGAGCTGATAAAATGTGCAAAGCAAAGGCAGATGGAATTTAATCCTTGAAAATGAAAGGCGATATGTTTTGGGACGACTTAACCAGGCTAGGATATACACAGTCAATAATGGGACGCTAGGGAGTACTGGGGAGCAGGGGGACCTTAGTGCACGTCCATGGATCCAAGAAGGCTAGAGCACAGCTGGATAAAGTGGTTAAAAAGGCAGAGGGGATATTTGTCTTCAATAGTCAAGAGTGCAGAAGAGCAGGAAAGCCTATAGTACAACTACATATACAACATTAGTAGAAACAAAGAACTGCAGATGCTGGTTAATACCCACCGTAGAAAACAAGATAAACATTATATAAGCTGCAGTGTTTAAGAAGGAACTGCAGATGCTGGAAAATCGAAGGTAGACAAAAGTGCTGGAGAAACTCAGCGGGTGCAGCAGCATCTATGGAGCGAAGGAAATAGGCAACGTTTCGGGCCGAAACGTTGCCTATTTCCTTCGCTCCATAGATGCTGCTGCACCCGCTGAGTTTCTCCAGCACTTTTGTCTACCTTATATAAGCTGCAGTTGGATTACTGTTCGTAATTAAGATCACCACAATATAGGAGGGATATTATTACATTTGGGCAGTGTCCACAGAAGACTGGCCACCATATTACCTTAAATTGGCTGATGAAGAGAAAAAGAACAGGACCTGATTAAGTTATACAAAGCTTTGAAGGACATTGATAGGGCAGGTAATAAGAGACTTCCTCCTCAGCCGAGATAGCCAGTGGGAAATGATTTAAGGTAAAGGGTAGAAGCTTTAGTGAGGATTTGAGGAAGAATTGGGAAAGCTAGCAGTCAGTGTGTGAGGCAGGAGGCAGAGAAGGGTAGCACTCTGACCCAAAATGTAGGGGAGAGAGAAGAAATAGAAAATAAACAGAGAATAAGAGAGGGTGGGTTTCTTAAATGTGTATATTTTAATGCTAGGAGCATTGTAAGAAAGGTGGATGAACTTAGAGCCTGGATTGACATCTGGAAGTATGATGTTGTGGCGATCAGTGAAACATGGTTGCAGGAGGGCTGTGATTGGAAACTAAATATTCCAGGATTTTGTTGCTTCAGGTGTGATAGAATTGGAGGGGCAAGAGGTGGAGGTGTGGCATTGCTTATCAGGGAAGATATTACAGCAGTGCTTTGGCATGATAGATTAGAGGGCTCGTCTAGGGAGGCTATTTGGGTGGAACTGAGAAATGGGAAAGGGGTAGCAACTTATAGGGGTGTATTATAGACCGCCAAATGGGGAGCGAGAATTGGAAGAGCAAATATGTAAGGAGATTGCAGATATTAGTAGTAAGCATAAGGTAGTGATTGTGGGAGATTTCAATTTTCCACACATAGACTGGGAAACACATTCTGTAAATGGGCTGGATGGGTTGGAGTTTGTAAAATGTGTGCAGGATAGTTTTTTGCAGCAATACATAGAAGTACCTACTTGAGAAGGGGCAGTGCTGGACCTCCTGTTAGGAAATGAGACGGGTCAGGTGGCAGAGGTATGCGTTGGGGAACAGTTCGGGACCAGTGATCACAATACCATTAGTTTCAATATAATTATGGAGAGGGTCAGAAGTGGTCCTAGGGTTGAGATTTTTGATTGGAGAAAGGCTAACTTTGAGGAGATGCGAAAGGATTTAAAAGGAGTAAATTGGGACAGTTTTTTTAATGGGAAAGATGTAGAAGAGAAATGGAGGACATTTAAAGGTGAAATTTTAAGAGTACAGAATCTTTATGTCCCTTTTCGGTTGAAAGGAAATAGTAAAAATTGGAAAGAGCCATGGTTTTCAAGGGAAATTGGACCCCTGGATCGGAAAAAGAGCGAATTCTACAATAATTATAGGCAGCATGGAGTAAATGAGGTGCTTGAGGAGTATAACAAATGTAAAAAGAATCTTAAGAAAGAAATTAGAAAAGCTAAAAGAAGATATGAGGTTGCTTTGGCAAGTAAGGTGAAAGTAAATCCAAAGAGATGGGGGAGATATTGAACAATTTCTTTTCTTCGGTATTCACCAAGGAGAAGGATATTGAATTATGTGAGGTAAGGGAAACAAGTAGAGTAGCTATGGAAACTATGAGATTCAAAGAAGAAGAAGTACTGACACTTTTGAGAAATATAAAAGTGGATAAGTCTCCAGGTCCGAACAGCATATTCCTTAGGACATTGGGGGAAGTTAGTGTAGAAATAGCAGGGGCTATGACAGAAATGTTTCAAATGTCATTAGAAACGGGAATAGTGCCGGAGGATTGGCGTACTGCGCATGTTGTTCCATTGTTTAAAAAGGGGTCTAAGAGTAAACCTAGCAATTACAGACCTGTTAGTTTGACTTCAGTGGTGGGAAAATTAATGGAAAGGATACTTAGAGATAATATATATAAGCATCTGGATAAACAGGGTCTGATTAGGAACAGTCAACATGGATTTGTGCCTGGAAGGTCATGTTTGACTAATCTTCTTGAATTTTTTGACGAGGTTACTCGGGAAATTGATGAGGGTAAAGCAGTGGATGTTGTATATATGGACTTCAGCAAGGCCTTTGACAAGGTTCCTCACGGAAGGTTGGTTAAGAAGGTTCAATTGTTGGGTATTAATGGTGGAGTAGCAAGATGGATTCAATAGTGGCTCAATGGGAGATGCCAGAGAGTAATGGTGGATGGTTGTTTGTCAGGTTGGAGGCCAGTGACTAGTGGGGTGCCACAGGGATCTGTGTTGGGTCCACTGTTGTTTGTCATGTACATCAACGATCTGGATGATGATGTGGTAAATTGGATTAGTAAGTATGGAGATGATACTAAGATAGGTGGGGTTGCGGGTAATGAAGTAGATTTTCAAAGTCTACAGAGAGATTTATGCCAGTTGGAAGAGTGGGCTGAAAGATGGCAGATGGAGTTTAATGCTGATAAGTGTGAGGTGCTGCATCTTGGCAGGACAAATCAAAATAGGACGTACATGGTAAATGGTAGGGAATTGAAGAATGCAGGTGAACAGAGGGATCTGGGAATAACTGTGCACAGTTCCCTGAAAGTGGAATCTCATGTAGATAGGATGGTAAAGAAAGCTTTTGGTGTGCTGGCCTTTATAAATCAGAGCATTGAGTATAGAAGTTGGGAGGTAATGTTAAAATTGTACAAGGTATTAGTGAGGCCAATTCTGGAGTATGGTGTACAATTTTGGTCGCCTAATTATAGGAAAGATGTCAACAAAGAGAGAGTACAGAGGAGATTTACTAGAATGTTGCCTGGGTTTCAGCAACTAAGTTACAGCGAAAGGTTGAACAAGTTAGGGCTTTATTCTTTTGAGCGCAGAAGGTTAAGGGTGGACTTGATAGAGGTCTTTAAAATGATGAGAGGGATAGACAGAGTTGACGTGGATAAGCTTTTCCCACTGAGAGTAGGGAAGATTCAAACAAGGGGACATGACTTGAGAATTAAGGGACAGAAGTTTAGGGGTAACATGAGGGGGAACTTCTTTACTCAGAGAGTGGTGGCTGTGTAGAATGAGCTTCCAGTGAAGGTGGTGGAGACAGGTTCGTTTTCATCATTTAAAAATAAATTGGATAAGTTATATGGACGGGAAAGGAATGGAGAGTTATGATCTGAGCGCAGGTATATGGGACTAGGGGAGAATATGTGTTCGGCACGGACTAGAAGGGTCGAGATGGCCTGCTTCCGTGCTGTAATTGTTATATGGTTATATAGTATTATATGTTTTGGATAACCAAAATTGTAATTGACATTTAAAATGTATTATTGGATGATTTGAGAGAAGCAGGGAAGCAGGAAACATACTTCATCTACATGAAGTATGTAGATTGGCATCTGAAAGCCATAGCATAGAAGACTCCCCAGGTGATCACCATCTGAGTAAGAAAGGAAAACTTTTAGGAAACAGCGTTTGATCTGGCAGTGTGAGGTATGGGAAGGGTGTTGAATGTCTGAAAGGGAACACGCATCGATAGATTGAGTGCGTGAAAAAGTTAGCAGAAAAATGTGAGGTGATCTGCTAAACACTATGAACAGGCAAACAAATCCTTGGTGTTAGGAGGATGATAGTGTGCTTGCTCAAGTGCCGCTAAAAGCAAACATGCAAGTAGAACAAGTAATGGAAATATGGATAACTACAGACGCTGGAATCCAGAGCAAAGCACAAAGTGCTGGAGAAACTCAGTGGGTTAGGCAGCATTTCTGGAGGGAATGGACAGACGATGTTTCAGGTCGACCCAGTAGGTCTGAAGAAGGGTCCCAACCCAAAGTGTAGTCTGTCCATCCCCTCCATGGATACTGCCTGAACTGCTGAATTCCTTCCTCAAGCACTTTGAGTTTTGCTCAAACAATGGAACTAGTTTATTGTCCTTTAAATTCAGGAATCATAGAGATACTCTTTTTTTTTACCACCCTTCAATATAGCTCCCTGAACAAAGGGAGAAAAATAGATTTAGCAATTAGATTGCATATGATAAACGATGAACCATTGTTGCTCTTCAAGAAATGTATAGTCCGAAAACCTTTGCAACAATCTACCATTTTCCAATGACCACAATATTAGCACATCCCGTAATACACATTTCAATGCCGTAATTACATATGATAAACATGTATTTAAAAGTTGTGATTACCTCGCAAATTAAATTACATACCACATCTGAACATGGCATATGCATATGCAAAATTTATTACTCTATAAAAATGATTCTTTTGAAAACTTATTGTTTATGTATTTTATAATTCAAGTAGACACAAAATGCTGGAGTAACACAGTGGGACAAGCAGCATCTTTGGAGAGAAGGAATGGGTGACGTTTAGGGTCGAGACCCTTTTTCAGACTAGTCGGGGGGGAAAGGGAAACGAGAGATATAAAGGATGATGTAGAGAGGTATAGAACAACGAATGACAGATATGCAAAACAGTAGCGATGATAAAGGAAACAGGCCATTGTTAGCTGTTTGTTGGGTGGAAACAAGAAGCTGGTGCAATGGAAAGAGAGGGAACTCTGGGACTATTTGAAGTTAGAGAAATCAATATTCATACCACTAGGCTGAAATATTTCTAGCTTCCCAATGCAGTGCTGTCAATCTCTTTGCTTGTTTTCACATGCTGTTTCCACGGTCATAAGTGAATACTTTACATTATACTACAGAATATAACACTCCAAGTCTTACAAATATACCAAATGACTGCAAACATCCCAAAAAAGATCTATTAAAATATGTATTAAACAGCATAGAAAGTCATTTGAACCATCAAGTCTCTGGCAGATCTTTGGAAAAACTATCCAATTTCTGTTTAGTCAGTTCTCTAAATTTCTCCTTGAGAAATATAGATCCGGGGTCCATCTGATCTGATAAGTTTAGCCCAGGAACAAAGGAGGCTGGAGAGACTGGTCGACATTGTCCATCGCAGGTACTGACCTCCCCAGCATCAAAATATCTCCAGGAGGCGCTGCCTTAAGCAGGCAGCCAATATCATCAAAGACCCACACTCAGTTCACTACCAGCTTTGGGAAGAGGATACAGGAGCCTGAAAACTGGGACCACTAGGTTCAAGAACGGCTTCCTCCCCACAACTGTCAAGCTCTTGAACACTAGACAACATTAACACCAACCTTTGCAACTATGATCTACCATGGACTTTGTTTTTGTTTCATCATGGCCTTCCATTTTGCACTATTATGGTCTAGTTTCCTAGTATTACTGGATTATTCATTTATTGTGTCAGTGAAATTTATTGTGTATTGCTATATATTCAAATAACGGGCCTGGAAAGCTGCAGCACGCAAGAATTTAATCGTTCTGTTGCCGGTAGATAACAATTAAATACTCTCAACGCTCGACTCAAATGCCAATAATATAGATGACTCAAATCATATATATTTAGTTTAGCATAATAAGACACAGTCGTGTTACAATGTTAATGCAGATTATAACAGATCTCAGCTTGCTTTATGACCATTGGTGATGTGCTGCCCTCTATTGACCCGTCAGCCGATCAACACGATTTTTTGAAACGTAATGGACTGAAGTAATCATGGCATTTCTCAAGAATGCCTTGATTAGAAAACTTTCTCTGACAGCTCATTCCAGATGTGGACTAGCCTCCGAGTGAAAAAGTTACCCCTGACATTCCTAGTAAATCTCTCCCCTCCTACCTTAAGCCCTCCAGTGTTAGAATCCTCTACCCTTTTCACTGTACCTCAGTACACATGACAATAAACTACACTAAAATAGGAAAAAGACTGAGTGCTCACTTTTTCCACGCGGCTCGTAAGTGAAACATCGCATCCGCATAAATAAATTGTCTAAAGGGGCTGTCCCACTTGGCCGACTAATCCGCGAGTCAGGAAGAGTGTCCTCGACCTTCAAGCTCGAGGGCACTCGCCTGGAAAGCCTCCAGCTGGACCGATCTGGGGAGGGGGGGGGGAGGGGAGAGAGAAGGGGGGGGGAGAGAGAAGGGGGTGGGAGAGAGAGGGAGGGGGGAGAGGGAGAGAGAAAGGGGGGGAGAGAGAAGGGGGGGGGTGAGAGAAGGGGGGGGGGAGAAGGGGGTGGGAGAGAAAAGGGGGGTGAAAAAAAAGGGGGGGAGAGAAAGAGGGGGTGGAGAGAAAGGGGGGGGGGGGGGGAGAGAAAGAGGGGGTGGAGAGAAAGGGGGGGAGAAAGAGGGGGGGGAGGAAAGGGGCATGAAAGAGGGGGAAAGAGGGGGAGAAGGAGGGAGGGATAGAAAGGGGGGGGATAGAAAGGGGGGGGATAGAAAGAGTGGGGAGAAAGGTGGGGGTAGGAAAAAGGGGGGGATGAGAAAGGGGGGGGGGAGAAAGAAAACTCCAATGAGCCAATCAAACTGTCCGGTCAGCGAAGGAGATTGCCTACGGCTGCCCTCGACTGCCTGTAAGTAAATAGCGACCCCACTCCGCTACGAGTTCAAAAGACCCATGCCAACCAAGTTTTACTCGCGGAAAATTTTTCAACATGCTGAAAAATTTTCCGCAACGTAGCTGAGACCACGAGTATTCGGGAACTTCCCCCGAGCATGAAGGAGAGTTCCGGCGACCTCATAGGAGCTCCTAGGACCACGTGTTGGTCATGCTGCGAGTTTGAAGGTCGAAGACACTCTTCTAAACTTGCAGATTAGGTCGCCCAAGTTGGACAGCCCCTTTAATAAGCCACAACAATACTGGTTACTTACCAAGAGCATATGTATGGAATCTACTTTTGGGTCATTGAAATTCAATGTATTTAAATATCAACTCTAACATCACAATCCATCTTTATATCTCCCCAACCTTTTGGCAATCTAAAAATATTATTACAATATGGAGAGGATTAAACAAATAGAAAATACGGCCTAATCAACACGTAAACATGTTGTTTATGCCAATGGAGGAATAAAAACGTTTCCTCGCTCGCCTTAAGATAACATCCTGTTCCTTGGAGTTTGAGAATTTTCCTATACACCCTTCACAGAATCGGGGTGTTTCACTCAGGCCACCACCATTTATTGTCCATCCCCAATTGTTGCTGAATTGGGGCAGTTGACCCAATGTGGACGAGGACACATACAGGCCAGACTAATGACACATTGCTTTCCCCAAACTGGATGTTTTTCTCTGCCATTCTGACGATTTTTTACTCAGGCAAGCTTTGAAATTCCACATTCACCGTCATTGGCGATCATTTGAAGTTTAGTATGATTATCCTCCTGTGGGTCCTGGAGGTCTTGAGATGTGTGAGGAGGCCGATCCTGGAGCCATAATCCCTATTCCCTTCAGGTGGATGCTGGTGCGTGACATCTTCTAACGTGGGGAGACTGGTGCACAGATCTTGACAGAGACAGAGCTGGCTCCAATGGCATGGACACCAGTATAGTTGGGAGTCTCTCCCTGCTGCGGCTTTCTTTTACCTTCTCTGCCGTTGAGGTGTTCCACCGGCTGGCCACCACCCTCTGCCTGGTCAACCAGGTCGAGGTAGTCTTCTTGGGCTGTGCTGTGCCAGAGACCCCCTCCACGACCTGCCCGCCAGGGGTGACCTTGCCAGGTGCACACACAGCTCCAGACAGTTTTGCCCACAGGGTCTGAGGCACACGCAAGCTCCTCCAAAACGGCAAGGTGGTGACCTTCGGAGAATTTAAGTAAAAAACAAAGTGCTGGAGCAACTCAGCACGTCAGGTAGTATCAGTGGAGGGAACAGATAGACAACATTTCAGGTAGACAAAAGTGCTGGAGAAACTCAGCGGGTGCAGCAGCATCTATGGAGCGAAGGAAATAAGCAACGTTTCGGGCCGAAATCCTTCTTCGGATTGATGACAAAATTTCAGGTCGGGACCCTTCTTCACACTTGGTGTTTTACTTAAGATTTCAGCATAAGGTCATAAGAATAGTAGAATTAGGCCATTCAGATCATCGTCTACTCTGCCATTCAATCATGGCTGATCTATCTCTCCATCCTAACCCCATTCTCCTGCCTTCTCCCCATAACTTCTGACACCCGTACTAATCAAGGATATATTTATATCTGCTTTAAAAATATCCACTGACGGCCTCCACAGCCTTTGTGGCAAAAAAATCCACAGATTCACCACCCTCTGACTAAAGACATTTCTCATCTCCTTCCTAAAATAAGTCAAGTCAAGAGAGTTTATTGTTATGTGTCCCACAGAGGACAATGAAATTCTTGCTTGCTGCAGCAGAACTGAATATTGTAGGCATGAATACAAATCAGATTGATCATGTACCATAAAATATATATATATATATATATATATATATACACACACACATAAATACACAGATAAAGTGCAATAGGCTGTTATAGTTCAGAGTTTGTTTGAAGTTGTATTTAATAGTCTGATGGTTGTGGGGGGGAAGTAGCTGTTCCTGAACCTGGATGTTGCAGATTTCAGGTTAGAAGGTTAGAAGGTTCCTGTACCTTCTACCTGAAGGCAGCGGAGAGATGAGTGTGTGGCTAGGATGGTGTGGGTCCTTGATGATGCTGGCAGCCTTTTTGAGGCAGCGACTGCGATAGATCCCCTCGATGGTAGGGAGGTCAGAGCCGATGATGGACTGGGCAGTGTTTACTACTTTTTGCAGCCTTTTCCACTCCTGGACGCTCAGGTTGCCGAACCAAGCCATGATGCAACCGGTCAGCATGCTGTCTACTGTGCACCTGTAGAGGTTTGAGAGAAGTTTGAAGAAGGGTTTCTGCCGAAACGTTGCCCATTTCCTTCGCTCCATAGATGCTGCCTCACCCGCTGAGTTTCTCCAGAATTTTTGTCTACCTTCGATTTTCCAGCATCTGCTGTTCCTTCTTAAATAGAAGTTCGAGAGAGTCCTCCTTGACATACCGACTCTCCGTATTCTTCTCAGGAAGTAGAGGCACTGATGTGCTTTCTTGATGATTGCACCAGTGTTCTGGGACCAGGAGAGATATTCGGAAATATACACGCCCAGGAATTTGAAGTTCTTGACCCTTTCCACCATCGACCCATTGATATAAACGGGACTGTGGGTCCCCATCCTACCCCTTCCGAAGTCCACAATCAGTTCTTTGGTTTTGCTGGTGTTGAGGGCCAGGTTATTGTGCTGGCACCATTTGGTCAATCGGTCGATCTCACTTCTATACTCTGACTCGTCCCCATCAGTGATACGTCCTACAACAGTGGTGTCATCGGCAAACTTGATAATTGAGTTCGCACTATGACCGGCTACGCAGTCATGAGTATAGAGTGAGCACGCAGCCTTGAGGTGCTCCCGTGCTGATTGTTATCGAGGATGGCACATTTCCACCAATACGGACAGACTGTGGTCTGTGACTGAGGAAGTCGAGGATCCAATTGCAGAGGGATTCGCAGAGACTCAGATCTGATAGCTTGGAGGGGATGATGGTGTTAAATGCCGAGCTGTAGTCAATGAATAACAGCCTGACATATGAGTTTTTGTTGTCCAAGTGGTCCAGAGCGGAGCGGTGAGCCAGTGAGATCGCGCCCATCGTTGATCTGTTGTGGCGGTAAGCGAACCGCAGTGGTTTAATTCTGAGGCTTTATTTAATTTCTAGTCCTAGACTCTCCCACTAGTGGAAACATCCTCTCCACATCAAGTTTATCCAAGCCTATCACTATTCTGTATGTTTTAATGAGGTCTCCCCTCATTCTTCTAAACTCCAGGGAATACAGGCCCATTGCCGACAAACGCTCATCATTGGTTAACCTGCTCATTTCTGGGAGCATCTGCAGTTCCTTGTGTTTTGGAAAATTTATATTACCTAGCTGACATTAAACGGTTCTTGTTCGATTTAAATAGGCAATTTGAATATAAGGTGGGATAAAAATAAAAATGTCGAAATCCTATGGCTTTGTCATTGACTAATGATAGTTATCTAGCAGCATATTTAGCATGAAGACAGGATACAGTAAGGATGTCCCAGAAGGTTCAAGCAGATATATTTAGAGAAAGAGAGGATAATTTGCACCCATCACACTGAGCCCTAAACAGCTTACAAGGTGACGAGGATAAGATCAAGAGTCAATTTAATTGTCAATTTAATTGTCATTTGGACCCCTAGAGGTCCAAACGAAATGCCGTTTCTGCAGCCATACATTACACACAAATAGACCCAGACACAACATAATTACATTTTACATAAACATCCATCACATAGCTGTGATGGAAGGCCAAAAAAAAACTTATCTCTCCACTGCACTCTCCCCCCCCCCCGATGTCAGAGTCAAAGTCAAAGCCCCCGGCTGGCGATGGCGATTGTCCCGCGGCCATTGAAGCCACGCCGGGTGGTGCGAGGTCGCACACCGGGTCTTGGTGTTGGAGCCCCCGGTGTGCGCTCGTAAAGTCCCGCGGCCATTCCAGCCGCGCGGGGCGGTGTAGTGAGGCCCCGCTCCAGGAGCTCTTCGACCCCGCAACTCGGGCGGGAGAATTCGCCGTTGCAGGAGCCCCGAAAAGCGGTCTCTCTCCAGGGATCCGCGGGCTCCCGGCGCCGCTGTCCGCAGACCCGCAGCAGCAGCCTCCGACTCAGCAGCGGCATCGCAGCAGCAGCAGCAGCAGCAGCGCTCCTCCACCGCTCCAACCGCTCCGGACTCGGCCAGCCCCGCGACGGCGACGGTGAGTAGCACCAGAGTCCCCGGCTTCTTCCTGTTGGAGACCGCTCCTCGTTGCGGTCCCAACGACAACGGAAACCCGACGAGAAAAAGGTCGGGTCTCCAGTGCAGGGAGAGATTTAAAAAGTCCCCCCCCCCTCCCCCCAACCCCACCCACACCCCCCCACACACACACCCCAACAAAAAATAACAAAAACTACATTTAAACACAGACAGAAAATAATAAAAACGCGGACAGACTGCAGAGGCCGCTGCTGGCCAGAGCCGCGCCGCCTAATAGCAAAAAAAAAAAAAAAACCTGAGATGTTGATTTATTTCCCATTAAGGGCAATATGTAATCTTGGGAAAGGAAATGACGGTTTCACGATCCTGCCCAGAGGATTACCAATGTGCTGATTAGGATTTAAATCGTCCTTAGTGCTCAGAAAGGAGGCAACAAATAATTTTAATGGCCAGCTCTTAAACTAACTCTTACTCCAAATCACAAGCATTTGTTGGGAGTGAGATGTTTTATTCGCTGTTTAAAATGCATATCAGATATATTTTAGGGGATTTCTCACTGTTCTAGACAAATCAGCTCTCATCTGGATTTCCTGTAATGGTGCCAGTCCTCTCATTCTGTACAGTAAGCCGAGGAGCTCAGTCAATGGAGTGCTCACACTGCCACACAATAATTGTACCTCATCATTGAGTGCTCACTGCGTCTGCTTTAGCAGTTCCGGTCCAGTTCCAGCACACCAATGCCTCTACTTCCTCAGGAGGGGGTGACTCACAGCAGCGGCCTCTGCAGTCCGTCTGTCTTTTTTTATTTTTGTCCTGTTGAGTGTATAGTTTGGTTGTAGTTTATATATTGTTTTTAGCTGTGTATATGTGGGGGGCGGGGGGGAAACTTTTAAATTTCTTCCCTGTACGGGGGACCCAAACTTTTTCTTGTCGGGTCTCCATTGTCGTTGGGGTCTATCAGTGTGGAGAGCTGTGGTGGCGCACGGCTTCGACCCGACTTCGGAGCTTCGGAGGCTCCAGCTGCAGGCCCAGTGGACGGTGACATCGGGAGCTCGACGGGCCCCTGGTGGGAGCGCTTTTCGGAGCTCCCGCAACGGCAACTTCTCCTGCCCAAATTACGGGGTTGAAAACGAACCGGAGCAAGGCCTTAAATCGCTCGGTGCTGCTCTAACGGACGCGAGACTTGCCATCGCCCGCCGGGGGCTTTAACGTCAGTAGAAGAATGGAAAACAGGGGAGAGACAATGACTTTGCCTTCCATCACAGTGAGGAGGAGATTCACTGTGATGGATGTTTGTGTAAATTGTGTTAATTGTGTGTCTTGGTTTTTTTTCTTGTTGTATGACTGCAGAAACCAAATTTCGTTTGAACTTCATTTGAGGTTCAAATGACAATAAACGGTATTATATGTGCCCAACAACCTTCACCTACTTCTACAGATGCACGTTGAAAGCATTTTATCAGGATGCATCACACCTTGGTTTGCGAACAGCTTCACCCAAGAAATTGCAGCAAATTGTGGACACAGCCTACACCATCACACAAACCAACCTAACTGGGTGGTGGGTATATGGAATGAATTGCCAGAGGAGATAGTTAAGGCATATGTAACTATAACACCATTTAGAAGGCATTTAGACAGGTACATGGATAGGAAAGGATTAGAGCGGAGCTGAATGTGGGCAGTTGGGACTAGTGTCAATGGGGCATCGTGGTCAGCACAGGAAAGTTGGGCCAAAAGTCCTTTTTCCGTGCTAAATGACAATATGACGATCTCTTAATTGCGACAAGTGCTTTGATATATCAAAGTGGAAAAAAAAAAATCAGGTCGGCAGTAGCTTTCGGGATTCAATTAAAAAAAATGTTGCCAGTTGATGTAGACAAAATCTTAAAAGAACACTTTCCATCTGTATTCACCAAGATGTCCATGGAGGATAGCTAGTTTGGAAACGGGTAAATGATCATCTGGCACAGGTCTGTATTAAGGGGGAGGTGTTAGAAGTCATTAGATACACAGGGGTCGATAAATCTCCAAGGCACGGTAAAATATATCCTTGGTTGCAAAGGGAAGCAAGGTAGGAGTTAGACAAGTCCACAATGGTGATTTTTGTATCTTCGTTAGCAAAGGGGAGGTGCCAGAGGACTGGAGGACAGTTAATGCGGTTCCATTTATCTCCATGAAATTACCAGTAGTAGGGAAACTATTGGAGAAGATGCCAATGGGATAGGCATTATGAACATTTGGATGATGTGATGTAGACAAAATGTTTAGGTTTAGGTTTATTATAGCAACGTGTACTGAGGCCAAGTGAAAAGCTTTCTCTTGCATGCTATCCATACAGATCAAATACACCATACACAAATACAATTAGTTCAATCAGTACAATAGATGGATCAAAGGGGAAGATACTGAGTGCAGCATATAGTTCTCAGCATTGTAGCACGTCAGTTCCTCAGACAATGTCTGATGTCCTCAGTGGGTTAGAGGTTGAATTGGACAGTAGTATTACAGAAGCCTGATTACAGAGGGGGGAGAACTACACCATTGAATGGTACAACACAAGGATAGGCCCTTCTGTGTGGAAGAATGGAAGAAGCTGTTCCCAAGTCTGGTGGTGCGCACTTTCAAACTTCTATACCTTCGGCCGGATGGGAGAAGAGAGGAGGAGGAATGACCAGAGTGGGACATCATTGATTATATTGGCTGCTTTTCCAAGGCAGTGTGAAGTGTAAATGGAGTCAATGGTGGGAAGTCTGGTCTGTATGGTGGTCTAGGCTACTTCTAAAACTCTGCAATTTCTTGATCTTAAACAGAACTGTTCCCAAACCAAGCTGTGATACAGCCCCACCGTATGCTTTCAGTGGTGCATCTGTAGTTTGTGGAATTCAATGGAATACATTGAAAACACTCTTCCATCCGGCACTCAAATACACCTGGACTATTTCCGACACTTCCCTACCATTCCTTGACCTCACTATCTCCATTGCAGGTGATAGACTTCTGACCGACATACACTATAACCCACTGACTCCCATGGCTATCTGGACTACACTTCTTCCCACCCTGCTTCCCGTAAGGACTCCATCCCCTACTCCCAATTCCTCCGTCTACGCCGCATCTGCTCCACGGATGAGGCGTTCCACACCAGGACATCTGAAAGTCCTCATTATTCAGGGAACGGGGGTTCCCCTCCTCCACCATAAATGAGGCTCGCACCAGGGTCTCTGAAAGTAACTTTCTCTCTCCCCATCCCCCCCCCACTCGCAAAGGGCCGAGTCCCCCTAGTCCTCACCTTTCACCCCACCAGGCATACAAAAAGTAATCCTCCGTCAGTTTCGACTCCAACGTGACCCCAACCTCGCCACATCTTCCCATCTCCCCCCATATCTCCCTTCCGCAAAGACCGCTCCCTCCATAACTCCCTTGTCAATGCTTCCCTTCCCTCTCGGTCCACCCCCTCCCCGGGCACTTTCCCTTGCAAACGCAAGAGATGCAACATTGTCCCTTTACCTCCCCCCTCGACTCCGTTCAAGGACCCAAGCAGTCGTTCCAGGTGCGACAGAGGTTTACCTGCATCTCTTCCAACCTCATCTATTGCGTCCATGCTCTAGATGTCAGCAGATCTATATATCGAGACCAAGCGGAGGTTGGGCGAAATCGTTTCGCCGAACACCTCCGCTCGGTCCGCAATAAACCAAGCTGACCTCCCGGTGCTCAGCACTTCAACTCCCCCTCCCACTCCGTCTCCGACCTCTCTGTCCTGGGTCTCCTCCATGGCCACAGCGAGCAGCACCGGAAATTGGAGGAACAGCACCTCATATTCCGTTTGGGGAGTCTGCATCCTGGGGGCATGAACATCGAATTCTCCCAATTTTGTTAGTCCTTGCTGTCTCCTCCCCTTCCTCAGTCCCCCTGCTGTCTCCTCCCATCCCCCAGCCTTCGGGCTCCTCCTCCTTTTTCCCTTCTTGTCCCCGCCCACCCCCCACCCCCGAATGAAGAAGGGTTTCGGCCCGAAACGTCGCCTATTTCCTTCGCTCCATAGATGCTGCTGCACCTGCTGTAGCTTTTTTTCCAGCTTTTTTTTGAAACAGGAAAACACTGTTGGAAATAAAAAGATCATACTTCGCCATTCAGAATTAGTGAAACCTGAAAGTAACTTTCTTTTTTAACATATAAAGGCAAAAAGACTAATGACAACCTACAACTATAGGTGTGTAGCAAGGAACAACAGATGCTGGTTTTAAACCAAAGATAGGCACTAATTGCTGGAGTAATTCAGCGGGACAGGCAGCACCTCCGGAGAAAAGGAAAGGGTGACGTTTCAGGTCGAGACACTTCTTCAGACTGGGTATAGATGCTCAACCAATCGAAACCAGGAAGTAGAATCAATTTGAATCAGGATAAGAAATAAAGAAAATAAGTCATTCGGGGGAGTAGCTTACAACCTATCCAGCAGCTGAAATACTATTAGAGTACCAGACAAAAAATAGGTTTGTACCCACAGCAGTGCAATTATTAAGGGTGATTTTAATCTTCTTATCAAATGGACATCAAACTGGAATATCTTGAGGATATGTTCATAGAATGCACGAGACAATTTCCTAGAACAATATAAGTGCTGGACTAACACAGTGTGCAAGGCAGCAGCAGTAAACGTATGGACAGATGCCATTTTGGGTCAGGACCCTTTTTCAGACTTGAACCAACGTCTGCCCATTTCCTCCACAGATGCTGTCTGGCCTGCTTAATTCCCCTAGCAGTGCGTTTTTGTTCAAGAATGCGGCATCTGCCGTTCGTTGTGTCTCTCGAGCAATATGTTCTGTATCAGACGAGAGAATATAATATTTTTTATTTGGTCGTCAGAAATGAGACAATGCTGATTAATAGTCGCTCAGTAAAAGATCTTCTAATTTCACATTCTGCTGAATCTGCATTTCGTTGTCTCTGTACTGTACACTGACAATGACAATTAAAATTGAATCTGAATCTAAATCACAAACTTGCGTCTAGACCAAGATTAAAACTAAACAGATAATTTCAAAATATTTGAACAGATAGTGGGCTGGTAGATTAAGAAACTGGTTTAAAAGTAAGTTGTAAGCAAGGCAGATGTTTAAATAAATATTTCAAATCCAAGAATATCTTTGAGAAATAAGGATTATACAGGAAAAATAACTGCCTCAAATTAATTAGTTATTAAGGATCAAAAGGAAAAGCTTATAATCTTGTGAAGAGCATTAAGAATGATAATATTTTAAAGGCCAGCAAAAACTAATTAAAGATTTGTTAGCAAACGAGTAAAAAGAGTGTCATCTAACAGATAAAGAAATTGCAAGAGCTTCTACAAATTTACAAACAAAGAAACAGCAAAGGTAAATGTTGATCCTCGAGGAGGAACTGATTGAGGATAATATTGAAATAACAACTGCAAAATAAATATTTGGGATACATCTTCTCATTAGAGTCGCAGAGTCACACTGCTCCGCCCGACTCGATGCTGATCACGATGCCCCATCTAACCTAGTCCCACTTGCCTGTTATAGCACTAAAAAAAATGACAAATGTTTGAAATCTTTGAATGTTTGTACGGCTGGCGATTTTGAAATAGAATAGAATAGTTTCTTTATTGTCATTGTAACATGAACCATGTACAACGAAATTTAAAAATGTCAGGCAGTCAGACATAATGAGGGAAAGGTGGTTAGATTCCCTGCCAGGAACAGTGAAATTACAGAATTGTAGTAAACACATCTGATTCAGTCATGTCCTCCATTTTCCAG
The DNA here is from genome assembly GCF_028641065.1 of Leucoraja erinaceus. Classification (NCBI taxonomy): domain Eukaryota; kingdom Metazoa; phylum Chordata; class Chondrichthyes; order Rajiformes; family Rajidae; genus Leucoraja; species Leucoraja erinaceus. The sequence continues at coordinate 2,902,884 of NC_073389.1, read as the reverse complement.
TGTTCCACCAGAAGGAAACCTTGTTTACTAAGCAGCTCTGCTTCATGTGGCCACCAGAGTGTTTGACTCTTGCCTGCCTGCCTGGTTCAGACAAATTAAGGAGAGATAATAAATGGCAGCAATGCTAGTAACGTGGATATCCAGAGAACAAAATAAATAAAGTTGAAATAAGCAATTATTTCTCAAACCAACAGTACTAAAGGCTGAGCATAACAAAGTGCTGGAAGAACTCAGCGGGTTAGACAGCATCTGTGGAGGGAATAGACAGGCGACGTTTTAGGTCGGGACCCTTTCTCACATTCTACTAAAAGCCTAACAAGTCTTGGACCAAATTCCCATATCTTAATGTTCGAAAGCAAGAGCCCACGGAGACTGTGGAATAGTTGCAAACTTCTCATGATTCTGGGAAGATGCAGATGGATTAGAAAACTGTATATGCAACTCCAGGACATTTTTGCCTACATTTTTTCATTGGGAAATTGCTGGAATCTATGAAGGAAATGGAACAGGAAATGAAAACCAGTCAGAATAAGGGTAGAGACTCTAAATTCATTATTACTATTAATGTCCTCCTGCCTGACCCACTGAGTTTATCCAGTTCTCCTTTTTTTTTTGAAAACCATAATGTGGTTTATTGAAAGGGAAACAGTGTGCGAAAAAAAGTAGAATTCTTTGATGAGATACAGGCAGACAAAATTGACCATGGGTGTCTGGTGAGATATCTGAATTTCAAAGAGGCATTTGATAAGCTGCTGCATAGAAAGTAACTTCACAACTCAAGATTCAATGTTGTGGGTGAATAATGGTATGGATTTGTTAACCAACATAACACAACCATCAGACACTGGTTTACAAAAAAAGGGACAAGGTACTGGAGTAACCAAAGAGTCAAGAGCGTTTTATTGTCATGTGTCCCAGATAGGACAATTAAATTCTTACTTGCTGCAGCACAACAGAATACGTAAACATAATACAAAACGGAAGATAAAAGTTCAGTGTGTCTATAGACCATATATATACACAATAAATAAACAGATACACAGAGAAACAGAAATTAGGTGCAGGAGTAGGCTATTCGGCCCTTCGAGCCTGCACCGCCATTCAATATGATCATGGCTGATCATCCAACTCAGTATCCCGTACCTGCCTTCTCTCCATACCCTCTGATCCCCTTAGCCACAAGGGCTACATCTAACCCTCTTAAATATAGCCAATGAACTGGCCTCGACTACCCTCTGCGGCAGAGAGTTCCAGAGATTCACCACTCTCTGTATGAAAAAAGTTCTTCTCATCTCGGTTTTAAAGGATTTCCCCCTTATCCTTAAGCTGTGACCCCTTGTCCTGGACTTCCCCAACATCGGGAACAATCTTCCTGCATCTAGCCTGTACAACCCCTTAAGAATTTTGTAAGTTTCTATAAGATCCCCTCTCAATCTCCTAAATTCTAGAGAGTATAAACCAAGTCTATCCAGTCTTTCTTCATAAGACAGTCCTGACATCCCAGGAATCAGTCTGGTGAACCTTCTCTGCACTCCCTCTATGGCAATAATGTCCTTCCTCAGATTTGGAGACCAAAACTGTACGCAATACTCCAGGTGTGGTCTCACCAAGACCCTATACAACTGCAGTAGAACCTCCCTGCTCCTATACTCAAATCGTTTTGCTATGAAAGCTAACATACCATTCGCTTTCTTCACTGCCTGCTGCACCTGCATGCCTACTTTCAATGACTGGTGTACCATGACACCCAGGTCTATAAAGTGCAATAATAATAATAGACTGTTATTGTTCAGAGAGTGTTTGATGTCGTATTTAACAGTCGGATGGCTGTGGGGAAGAATCTGTTCCTGAACCTGGATATTCCAGATTTCAAGCTCCTGTACCTTCTTCCCAATGGCAACGGAGAGATGAGTGTGACCAGTATGGTGTGGGTCTTTGATGATGTTGGCTGCCTTTTTGAGGCAGCGACTGCGATAAATCCCTTCAATGGTGGGGAGGTCAGAGCCGGTGATGGACTGGGCAATGGTCACAACTTTCTGTAGTCTTTTCCACTCCTGGATGCTCAACTTGCCGTACCAGGCCACGATGCAGCCAGTTAGTGTGCTCTCTACTATGTATCTGTAGAAGTTTGAGAGAGTCCTGCTTGTCATACCAACTCTCCGTAATCTCCATAAGTAGAGGCACGGATGTGCCTTCTTTATAATTGCATCAGTGTTCTGGGAGCAGGAAAGATCTTTGGAAATATGCACGACCAGGAATTTGACGTTTTTGACCCTTTCCACCATCATCCCGTTGATATAAACGAGATTGTGGGTCCCTATCCTACCCCTTCCAAAGTCTACCATCAGTTCCTTGGTTTTGCTGGTGTTGAGAACCAGGTTATTGTGCTGGCACCATTTGGTCAATCGGTCGATCTCACTTCTATACTCTGACTCATCACCATCTGTGATTCATCCCACAACAGCGGTGTCGTCGGCGAACTGATGTAGTTCACACTATGTCCAGCGACACAGTCATGAGTATAGAGCGAGTACAGCAGGGGGCTGAGCACGCAGCCTTGAAGCAGGTAGCATCCCAAAAGATGCCAGGCTTGGATCCCTAGAGCACCAGGCCACCATCTCCAGCACCATCACCGACTTCTTTAAATTGACTCTTGACTCTTGACTCTTCATCAACTCCCACGCCCTACCCGACCGAGCCTCCAACCTGATCGTTCCCCAGCCCCGCACGGCCCGATTTTACCTTCTCCCCAAAATCCACAAACCTGACTGTCCCGGTAGACCCATTGTCTCTGCCTGTTCGTGCCCCACCAAACTCATTTCCAAATACCTTGACTCCATCCTATCCCCCTTGGTTAAATCCCTCCCTACCTATGTTCAAGACACCTCAGACACTCTCCGTCGTCTCCGCGCATTCCATTCTCTAGGCCCTCACCCCCTCATCTTCACCATGGACGTCCAGTCACTATACACCTCCATCCCCCACCACGATGGTCTCAAAGCCCTCCGGTTCTTCCTCGACCAGAGAAGCAACCTATACCCGGCCACTGATACTCTTCTCCGCCTAGCGGAGCTGGTCCTTACCCTCAATAACTTCACGTTCGACTACTCCCATTTCCTCCAAACACAAGGCGTTGCTATGGGCACACGCATGGGCCCCAGCTATGCCTGCCTCTTTGTCGGTTACGTCGAACAATCCTTGTTCAATACGTACCAGGGCCCCATCCCCGACCTCTACCTCCGCTACATCGACGACTGCTTTGGTGCCACCTCCTGCACCCACACACAACTGACTGACTTCATCCACTTTACCACTAACTTCCATCCGGCACTCAAATACACCTGGACCATTTCCGACACTTCCCTACCATTCCTTGACCTCACTATCTCCATTGCAGGTGATAGACTTCTGACTGACATCCACTTTTAACCCACTGACTACCATGGCTATCTGGACTACACTTCTTCCCACCCTGCTTCCTGTAAGGACTCCATCCCCTACTCCCAATTCCTCCGTCTACGCCGCATCTGCTCCCAGGATGAGGCGTTCCACACCAGGGCATCTGAAATGTCCTCATTATTCAGGGAATGGGGGTTCCCCTCCTCCACCATAGGTGAGGCTCACACCAGGGTCTCTTCCATACCCCGCAACACTGCTCTCTCTCCCCATTAACCCACTCGCGACAAGGGCAGAGTCCCCCTAGTCCTCACCTTTCACCCCACCAGCCGTTACATACAACAAGTAGTCCTCCGTCAGTTTCGCCACCTCCAACGTGACCCCACCACTCGCCACATCTTCCCATCTCCCCCCATATCTGCCTTCCGCAAAGACCACTCCCTCCATAACTCCCTTGTCAATTCTTCCCTTCCTTCCCGTACCACCCGCTCCCCGGGCACTTTCCCTTGCAACCGCAATAAATGCAACACTTGTCCCTTTACCTCCCCCCTCGACTCCATTCAAGGACCAAAGCAGTCGTTCCAGGCAAAGATCTTAGAGCAGAGCAAGATGGGCTACTCATGCGAAATACAATGGGAGCTACGGAGGGGATCCTGGGCATTTTTCCCCCGCTCATTTTAGTAACCTGAGTCTACCTGACCCGACCCGACTAGCAGTGTAATCAATGTTGCGGGGCAGCAGTTTGTGTGTGTGATATAGGGTTAGATTCATAATTCTGTCAGTTCATACTTCTTGTCAAGAATAAAATTTGACTCTGGTAATTGTCTTTTTTAATGTTTTTTAAATCATTTTTTTTTAAATGGCTCACAAGCAGTGTTTGAGTTGATTATGTAGTAACCGGAACCTACCCGACTCGCAGGGTAATTGACATTGCGGGGGAAGTTTTTGTGTGTGATATAGGGTTAGATTCATAATTCTGTTAGTTCATAATTCTGTTAATTCTTGTTAAAGAATAAAATGTTTATAAACACACATACATGAATGTGATATAAATGTATATAATCATATAACACACACAATTATATTTCTTCTGATCCAATGATGAACTTTATTTCAGACTAGACAAGGGAAATTAAATAAGAAACATTGTAAACCTCCCCGCAACTTCACACACACTAGGCCTTATCCCAATCTTTGGCCGGAAGCAAGATGGCGGAACAAGATGGCGGGGACTGGTCACTAAAATGGGTCCTATAATCACCCATGCATCCGCCCATGAGCGTACTACACGTTTGCATGAGAGTAACCCATCCTGCTCTACTCTAAGATCTTTGGTTCCAGGTGCGACAAGAGGTTTACCTGCATCTCCTCCAACATCATCTATTGCATCCGCTGCTCTAGATCTATATCGGAGAGACCAAGCGGAGGTTGGGCGATCGTTTCGCCGAACACCTCCGCTCGGTCCGCAAGAACCTACCTGACCTCCCGGTGGCTCAGCACTTCAACTCCCCCTCCCATTCCGAATCCGACCTCTCTGTCCTGGGTCTCCTCCATGGCCAGAGCGAGCAACACCGGAAATTGGAGGAACAGCACCTCCTTGGGGAGTCTGCATCCTGGGGGCATAAACATCGAATTCTCCCAATTTTGTTAGTCCTTGCTATCTCCTCTCCTTCCTCAGCCCTCCTGCTGTCTCCTCCCATCCCCCAGCCTTTGGGCTCCTCCCCCTTTTTCCTTTCTTCTCCCCGCCCCCCCCCACCCCCGATCAGTCTGAAGAAGGGTTTTGGCCCGAAACGTTGCCTATTTCCTTCGCTCCATAGATGCTGCTGCACCCGCTGAGTTTCTCCAGTTTTTTTGTGTACCTTCGATTTTCCATTATCTGCAGTTCCTTCTTAAACTCACTAAAGAGGTGATGTTTTGGGTCGGGACCTTTCTTCGGTCAAAAACACTACACGTACAATGGTCAAATGCAACTTAAGGATTGCCCCGTAGATCAGTGCCTACACCTCAACTTTACAATCAACTTTAAAGTGACACTGCATTGAAGCTTCCATCCAACTCCTGCTTTCCACACCTGGAACACCTGGCTGTGAAGTGCCTTCGCTTCTACCTACCGAGAGAATTCTCCTCCATCATCCTGACCGCGGTCTACATCCTTCCCCAGGCAGATGTCCGTCACTGGAGGTGCTGCACGCCGTGGTCAACAGGCACCAGACGGCTTACCCCGAGGCATTTACCACCATAGCTAGGGACTTCAACAAAGCCAACCTGAAGAAATCGCTCCCTTACATCCACCAACATGTCTCCTGCAGCACCAGAGGACCATCACCTTCGACCACTGCTACACGACCATCAAAGACGCCTATCGCTCTATCCCTCTATCCCTCACCCTCACTTTGGTAAATCCGACCATACCACGGTGCTGCTTCTTCCTGCCTACAGGCAGCAATTGAAGAGCGCACCCCCAGAGGTGAGGACTGTACAGAGCTGGTCGGGGGAGACCGAGGAACAACTCCAGAACTGTTTGGAGTCTGTAGACTGGACCTGATGGTATACCCGATCGTGTTCTAAAAACCTGTGCGGACCAACTGGCTGGAGTTTTTACGGACATTTTCAACCTGAGGTCTGAGGTTCCCACCTGCTTTAAAAGGGCATCAATAATACCGGTGCCCAAGAAGAACAAGGTGACATGCCTCAATGACTATCGACCAGTGGCGCTAACGTCTGTGGTGATGAAGTGCTTTGAGAGGTTGAGTATGGTGCATATCACCTACGTCGACAAGAACCTCGATCCACTGCAGTTCGCCACTGCCACAACAGATCAACGGTGGATGCGATCTCACTGGCTCTCCACTCGGCTCTGGACCTCTTGGACAACTAAAACTCATATGTCAGGCTGTTATTCATTGACTACAGCTCGGCATTTAATACCATCATCCCCTCCAAGCTGGTTACCAAGCTCTCAGAACTGTGTCTCTGCACATCCCTCTGCAATTGGATCCTCGACTTCCTCATCCACAGACCACAGTCTGTCCGTATTGGTGGAAACGTGTCATCCTTGATAACAATCAGCACAAGGAGCACCTCAAGGCTGCGTGCTCAGCCCCCTGCTTTACTCACTCTATACTCATGACTGCGTAGCCGTACATAGTGCGAACTCTATCATCAAGTTCGCCAACTACAACACTGTTATGGGACGAATCACTGATGGTGACGAGTCAAGAGTAAAGAAGTGAGATTGTCCGATTGACCAAATGGTGCCAGCACAATAACCTGGCTCTCAACACCAGCAAAACCAAAGAACTGATTGTGGACTTTGGTAGGATAGGGACCCACAATCCCATTTATATCAACGGGATGATGGTGGAAAGGGTCAAAAACGTCAAATTCCTGGGTCGTGCATATTTCCAAAGATCTTTCCTGGTCCCAGCACACTGATGCAATTATAAAGAAGATTATAAATTGGTTTATCAAGGGAAAAAAGTGAAGTTTAAGGTAAAGTCAGTGAAGTAAGTTCAAAGACTTTATGACTTTTGTTATTTCCTATGCACTTACATTCAAGACAGAGGTAAAAAGATTTGTATTAAATATATTAAGGAGCATGAAGAAAGAAGTCAATTGCTCTGAAGTGTAGACTCCATGATTTACCCGAATGACAGGGCACTCAATTGCCTACTCTATTCCTAATATTTCAAAATGAACGTATTCAAAAACATATTCAAGATTGATACTTCAAGAAAAATATAGATATATTGTTAAAATAAAATGTAGTTCTAACTTACTTTAAATAATTTGATTGAATAACAAAGTCAATATCTATGTTTCCTACCCTTATAACATTTCCCATGACTTTGCCCAATTCTTTTCTCCCAAAGATCTGGCTGTATTTGGAGCAGTATCCATTAGACCCCATCCACCAGTTGGCCATTCCTCATGCACTATTTTTTAACGAGGTGCTATTTGATTTTAAAAGTTTTCGAAACTCTATTTACAGCGCCATAGACCCAGGTTTGATCCAGACCTCGGTGGACTTTCCACATTCTCCCTGTGACCACAAGGGCTTCCTCTGGGTGCTTGGGTCTCCTCTCACATCAGAGAGAAGTGTGTTTGTAGCTTAATTTGCCCTTAGTATGTAGGGAATGGATGAGAAAGTGGGATAGCTGTTCTGAGCTATCACTATTTCAAAGACAAAGCTTCCTTAATTATGGCCTGATAACGGCAAAAAAACGAACATACATCCGTCCCGACTCTTAAGATGTGGATTATGAACATGTCCGAGACGCTACATCTTGAAAATATTAGACTTGTCTTGGCAGAAAAACCAGATAATTTTTCCAAGACATGGACACCATTCATCGATTTATTACAAGGATAGTATGGCGCAACACAACTTTGGATTGAAATGTAATCTAATTAATCGGTGAGGAAGAGCCGATCCTGGACTGACTCTGGACTCTGGTCCTGTCCACGGGGGGGGGGGGGGGGAAATGGAGGAGGACTGGCCAAATTTTTGTGCCTTCCACCACAGTGATGAATGCTGTGGTGGATGTTTGTGTTACATTTTGTGTGTTCTTTATTATTGTATCGCTGCTGACAACCCAATCCTTGCCGGGTCACTGCTCGTGCGGTCGACCGGTAGGTGCAGAGAGTAGCTTTGAATGTTTGTCTCTTCGTTGATTGTGTCTCTTTCTTTTTTTTTAAAAGCGACTGTAATGTGCCCTTTTAAATTGCCCCTCGGGGATGAATAAAGGGCTTGATTGATTGATTGATTACAGGTTGGGTGAGGTGGGTGGGGAGGGATGAGAGGCAGGTATATCACCACTTTTTTCTCTCCTTTTCTTTTTGTCCTTTTATTTGTTTTCTATTCCTCTCTTCTTTCTTTCTTTCTTTTATTCACTCTTTGGCTATACTACTTTGGCAGTCTAGGGGTTCTATCTTTGCACATCTCACTTTTTCTCTTTCTTGCTTTTTCTCCTTTCTTTTCTTCTAATTCACAGCTAAAAAAATAAATTACTGTTTAATTTTATATGCCGTTGGTTCTATTTTTGTACATTTGCTTCTAATAAATAAATAAATAAAAAAAATGAAAGTGGGATAGCATAGAACTAGTGTTTAATGGTGATCGACGGTGGGCATGGACTCATTGGACTGAAGGACCCGTTTTCATACAGTATTTTTAAACGAGAACTATTCACAAATGAACTTAGAAAGTAAGATCATAAGACACAAGAACAGAGTTAAGCCATTCAGAGATTCTGCTCCATCATTTGAACAATCTTTCTCTCAACCCCATTCTCCTGCCTTCACCCTGTAATCTTTGACGCCCTTGCTGATCAAAAAACTATCAATTTCTGCTTTAAAAACACCCAATAACTTAGCCTCCACTGCCGTCTGTGGCAATGAATTCCACAGATTTACCACTCTCTGGCTAAATAAATTTCTCATTCCTTTTGTAAACTTTTCCAATGAGGAAACTCTTGACATCCTTAATTTTACCCTTGCCCAAGACATTCTAGTTGTAGTACCTCAACTTAGTTGCAATCAGCTTTCTCCAGAGATTGTAAATTAAAACTTAAATTAAAAAATGCTGGGGGAAACACAGGAGTGTCAGGTATTCACTAGTGTAGCCACTAGTGTTAATAAAAAGCATTGATGAACCAAAAATGGAACATTGAACATGTACAAAACTCTGTACCTGTCATGAGATCAAATAGTTGGTTGGCCTCCAAGTCCGTGAACGTCTTGTAGCAGTTGGGGCATTTAAAAGAGGCTCTGTTTGTGGAGTCTCGTTCATCTGTCTCAATCCTTCGCCTCATGTGGTCTAGTTTGTACTTGACCACGTTCACCAGGAGACGGTAGTTTATGAAGTAGTAATTATGTCTCGTGGTTTTACCATCAGGAGCAGTTTCAACTCGCATTCTACTTTTAATAAATTTGTCGCTTTTCAATGTGTTCAAAACCGCTCGCAGTTGTTTCCGGTCAAATTTCAGCAGCTCCAACATGTCCTCTTCTTTGACACAGGGGTTCCTAATAAGGATATCCAAAGCTAGCGCGTGCTCAAGCCCGTAAAATCCTCTCACAACATATTTGGCAAGTCGTTTCAAAGCTGCAGGCACTTCAGTCACTACGTCTGGATCAGTCATCTTTCACCTTTGGGTTTACAAAAAGAACATTCATTCAAGATTAGCAACTTGCACGTGGGAATTACATGCACAAACAAAAATCATGACAAGCTGTGGACCGTTGTAATAGGCTGACTTATGACTTTCCAGGGTAGGGGAATAGAGTACCAGAGAGCATATCTTTAAGGTGAGAGTGGTTAGATTTAAAAGGATGATGGACACAAAATGCTGGAGTAACTCAACGGGACAGTAGGCATCTCTGGATAGAATGAATGAGTGGCATTTCAGGTCAAGACCCTTCTTCAGACCAAAATTAATGGGAACCTAAGGGTCAACCTTTTCCATTGAGAGGGTGGTGAGACCATCAAACACTGATTCACATTAGTTGCACTTTATCCCACTTTCTCATCCACTCCCTACACAATACAATACAATACAATACGGTTTATTTGTCACATTGCACATAAGTGCAAGTGAAATGAATATGCCGCAGTGGTACAATTATAAAGAACACACACAAAAACACAATAAAAATGTAACATAAACATCCACCGCAGCATTCATCACTGTGGTGGAAGGCACACAATTTGGCCAGTCCTCCTCCATTTTTCCCCGTCGTCGGGACCTCAACCCTCCGCAGCCGTTGCTGCGGGCGTCCAGATGGTAAAAGGACAAGGTACAAGTCCAGGTAAGTCCAGAGTCGGCTCTTCCCCACCGGAGACCGCGGCTTTAAGTTGGTGTAGGCCGCAGGCCGGCGGTCGAAGATTTAAAGTCCCCGCCGCGCCGCAGCCAGAAGCACCGCAGACCGCAGGGCCGGCGGTCGAAGCTCCCCTCCAGGGGTGATGGTAAGTTGCCACCGCGCCCGCGGTAGAAGTTGGCTGCAGGCCGGCAGTCGGAATGGAAGCTTCTTCTTCCCCCGGGTCCCCCATGAGGGATCCCGGGCTGTAGACGCCGCGCCAGCTGGAACTGTGCAGACCGCGGCTTCAGGCTGCTGGCTGCCCCGGGCCAGCGAAACGGAACGCTCCCCTCTAGCGAGGGCTCGCCCGCTCCACGCTGAGAGTCCACGCTGCGCCCGCCGCTGAAGCCCCGAGCGCGTCTCCGGGAAAGGCCGCGCCGATCCTCGCTGTTAGGCCACGGGGGAGGCGACCTGGAAAAAGTCGCCTCTCCATGGAGGAGCCGACCGAAGCGGTTTCCCCCCCACCCCACACAAAACACACCGAGAAACATCAAAAACATACTTTAAAACATACTAAAAAAATTAAAAAAGTTGAAAAAACTAACGCGCTGCTGACAGGGCTGCTGCCATTGCAGCGCCCCCACCGACTACACACGAGGCAATTTAAGTTGGGCCAATTAACCAGAGGGACGAGGCAGTTGAGGCACTTGACCAATTTTGTTGGTAGTTTGGAATGTTGGTTTGTCAACCAATCACACAAATGTTAGTGTCATTGGCCTCTGTAAATTGCTCCCAGTGTGTAGAGAGTGGAAGAGAAAGTGGAATAGCATAGAACCAGTGTCGATGGTCGGCCTGGACTCGGTGGGCCAAAGGGCCCGTGTCCACATCATATCTTCTGATCAATTATCTACCCTGAAGGCCATTGGCGGACCTAATTGTGCTTTTTAATGAATATTCCATTAGTAGAGCTAATAGGACTTGATGTTTCAATCCCTGTAGTAAGTCGGCAATCTTGATATTTGCAGTGGTGAAAGGTAGGGTAGGTACGTCATCGGGGTCATCAGGTGGGCACCCTCCTTGACGTTTCATTGAAAAGCCCACAACATCTCCAGAGGGCTCAACGGTGATACCTGGCGTCCCAGTTACACCCCCCTCAATTTCATACCCTCCTGTCTTCATTTTGCAGGCCAATTGCTGTCTCTCCTTTTGATCCAAATCCAATTGCTGCTTTTTTTCTGCAGAATTTGATAGTGATTTGATTGCGTATTGGAAGGAGCGCCCCCTCACCCCCCATTTTCTTTAATAGCCTGGTCATACATGTAACAAGTTCATACACAACCTAAAACCAGAAGAATAAAAGAAAAATAATTTAAATTGCACAGCAGCCGTGGTGGGATATGAATTTGTGTAATTATCTTTGGATTTACTAGTCTGTTAACTTAACCACTGCAACACCGCTTATCCCTCAGCTCATGAAAGGCTGAACGAGGTATAGGTCGTATTTAAAGAAGAAAGTGCTGGAGAAACTCAGCGGGTCAGCCAGCAACCGCGGAGGGAATGGACAAGTGACGTTTCAGATTAGGACACTTTGGGAGTCTGAAGAAGGGTCCTGGCTGGTAACGTCAGCAGTCTAAAGGACCCCAATCCAAAATGCCGTCTGTCCATTCCCTCCACAGATGCTGCCTAACCCAAAGAGTTACTCCAGCACTTTTTTTTGTTCAAGATGTTCAAGATTGCAAGATTGTTCAAGATTCCAGCATTTGCACTTTCCCATGTCCTTATAGTTTGCCTTTAGTTTCTTTTTCGGAGATGAAAAACATTTTTTTTTTTGATTTTGAGTGATGAATGCTTTAATAACAGAATGCTGCTAGGTGGTGCACAAAAACAATTTGATGGTTCGTGCTACCCATGGAAAACAGGCACAAAATGCAAGAGTAATTCAGCGGGACGGGCAGCGTCTCTGGAGAAATGCTGGGTAGGAGGGAAGTGCAGATGTTGGTTTACACCGAAGATACAAAAAGTTGGAGTAACTCAGAGACAGGTAGCAACTCTGGAGAGAAGGAATCAGTGACGTTTCTAGTCGAGACCCTTCTTCAAGGAAGAGGGAAAGGTAAGATGTGAAAATGAGAGAACAAAGGGACAAAGTACAAGGAAAATGTAGAATAGATCATTGTTAGCTAGGGTAAGGTGACAACAAGGCATACAAAGACCAAATTTAATCAGGACAGTCAGATTGACCGGAGAACTAGGGAGAGGGAAAGCAAGGGTTCCTTTGCTTTGAAGAAGGGGCTTGACCAGAAAAATCACCCATTCCTCGTCTTCAGAGATGCTGCCTGTCCCACTGAGCTACTCCAGCATTTTCTGTATATCTTCGGTGCAAAGCAGCATCTGTAGTTCATTCCTACACATCTGTAGTTCCTTCCTATGCTACTCAAGGAGATACTGGGGCAGATGCCCAAATAGGTTGAGTTTTTCATTTGCAGTTCTTTGTAGAAGGAAGGAGGAACAGAGAAGCCGGGGCATTAAAGGAGCAAGTACCACGGAAAATCACCGCAATGAATATTGGAACATTATATTTTGCAGAAGATTAAGGTCACTAATTTGTTGGTACTGAAGGAGGTTAAAGTTATCTTTGTCCATGGTGGGATTAGTAAACATGGATGCAAATTTCAAAGTTGAGGTTTTACCTAACCAGAACCCAGAGTAGGTCAACCAGCAAAGAGTGGAAGCGAATGGGGCTTTGGTGCAAGGTCGGCCAAGAGCAGCCGATCTCAGGATGACCCCAAATATCCACAGCTAGCCTGTTGTGCATGGGAACAGTCAAGTAGCAAATGGATGATCAAGGGTTTGAGTAACAGATAAACTGAGGCAGATGCAGAATCAAATGTGGTTACGTTTTAGAATTTAGATGTAGTTGGGGAATAAAAAGTTCATTTCTCCATTTTATAATCCTATGAATTCTCAATCATACCGCATAGTCAAGGTTGATATCCACCGATTTTGGAGACCATGTGATATACCGATCTGTAAACTTGAGGCATAGGATCAGCCATGAACATTTACATACTAGAGAGTGCTGAAAAAACACCATATTTGAACATTGCTTCCATTTCATATTTGTGAGACTCCCACCCCCACACAAAACCACACTTTACAAACTTGTTCCACTGTTAACAGGAAGTAATTATCTCCCAAAAAATGAACAATTGAAATTACAGAATCAGGATCAAAGATAAATTTTCCTGTGATAACAAAGAACTGCAGATGTTGGTTTATAGCAAAGGGATGATCAAGGGTTTTTCTACACAAGGGGTGGTGGATGTATGAAACAAGTTGCCAGAGGAGGTGGTTGAGGCAGGGACTACCCCAACATTTAAGAAGCAGTTAGACAGGAACATGGATAGGACAGGTTTGGAGGGATATGGACCAAATGCTGGCAGGTGGCACTCGTGTAGCTAGGACATGTTGGCTGGTGTGCGCAAGTCAGGCTGAAGGTCCTGTTTCCACACTGTATCCCTCTATGACAAAGCTAGACATAAAGTGCTGGAGTAACTCAGGTCAGGCAGCATCTCAGGAGAAAACAAAGAGGTGACGTTTCAGGTCAGGTTCTTTCTTCAGACCGATTGTAGTAGAGAGAGCCAAAAAAAAAAAACAGAAGCCCAAAGTGGCAGAACAAATTACAGCCGGCAACAGATGACCTCAGGCAAGGGGGTTCCCTGATAGGCAGATTATTAGACAAAGGCTATATATATATAGAAGCAGGTTAGTCAAGAGTGTTTTCTTGTCATAATATGTCAGATAGAACAATGAAATTCGTACTTACTGCAGCACAATAGAATATGTAAACACAGTACATTGTAAACAAAATGATATATGAGAGATGTGTGTGTAAGAAAAAACTACAGATGCTGGTTTAAATCGAAGGCAGACACAAAACGCTGGAGTAACTCGGGTGAGGCAGCATCTCTGGAGAGAAGGAATGGGCAATGTTTCAGCCCCAAAACGTTACCCATTCCTTCTCTCCAGAGATGCTGCCTCACCCGCTGAGTTACTCGTGTGTGTGCGTGTGTGTCCCAAGGAAAATAAAGGTACATGTATACTAACCCATAAAAAGTAAACATATCCAATTTAACCCATCCTATGGTATGATTCAATATATATGCTGTTATAAGTAAATGGTACATCAGACTGCCTTGTAGGGAGATGCTGCCTGACCTGCTGAGATCAGATACTACAGCATTTTGTGTCTTCCGTGTACACGAGCATCTACAGCTCCTTCCTACACATGTCCCGGAAGGGAATTGGAGCACACACAAAAAAACACACAATTAAAAAAAAAAATCACATATATAGTTTCCCCACACATAAAACTTCAACAGTGTTTCACATGGCTAAACCAGGCCCAATAAAAAGCTAAAGAGAAGCCTTTAAAGATATTGAAGTCAAAGCTAAACTCCTCTCAGCGCTTCAGGGAAGAGCAGGTCGTGAGGGAACATAGTTTATGGGACGACGGCCGCCGAACCCGGCACACAAGGCCGGCCGGGGTTAATTAACCGGCTGCTGCTGCGATTGAGACAATCAGTAAGTGTTGGGATTGTTTAAAAGGTTTTTAAATGCTCACCAGCACCAACAGCGAGCCCGCCTGCCCAGTGGCGCCGCACGCAGCGTCGTCCCCTCCGCTCCCCTCCCCCCCGCCTTGCGTCATTGCGTGACCGCGTCACCGCGTCGCGGGGTGCGTGCTGTCGGCCGGTGGGCGGTGATTGACGGGTGAACGTCCACTCACAGAGCGGGGTTTAGTGCGGCCCCGCGGGGTTTGAGCCAATGGGGCGTGGCGGGGGCGGGGCGGGGCTTGGTCCCGCCCAGTGGGGAGAGGAGGGCCAATCAGGCGTCGCGCCGGCAGAGAGCGGGCTGGGCCTGGGGCCGGGCCCGGCAGTGACATGGCGTCGTTGGACCGAGTGAAGGTGCTGGTGTTGGGGGATTCAGGTGAAGAGCAGCTGCTTGGCCTTATTACTGTCGTGTGCACCGGGCTTCAGTGAGGAGGAAGGAGCCTGCTGTCGGGCCGTGCTGTATGTGAAGGGTGGCGTTCAGCTGGAAACAAAATTCACAAGGATGTTTCCAGGGCCCGAGTTAAAGGGAGAGTGTAGGAAGGACCTGCAAATGCTGTATTACACCGAAGATAAGCACCAACACTCTTTGATAAGCACATTGCTGGAGTAACAAGAAGGTCACCCACTCCTTCTCTCCAGAGAAGTTGTCTGACCCGCTGAGTTACTCCAGCTTTTTGTGTCTATCTACAGGGAGAGTAGAGGAGGTTGAAGCAAAGGAAGAGGCTACACTTATTCTGTTGTGTGTTTAATTTAAATATTTAAGCGTAATGGCAGGGACACTAGGACTACTGCAATGCGTTTGCTGCAGGATGTGGGAAGTCAGGGGCACTGCTGGTGTTACTGACCACCACACCTGTGCGAACTGTGTCCAGGTGCAGCTCCTCTATGACCGAGTTGGGGAACTGGAGCAGCAGCTGGATGGCTTGTGATCCATCCGGGAAGACAAAAGCTTCCTGGACATGACTTGCAGTCAGATCGTCACTCCAAGAGTGCAGGACGTGCGATGGGAAGGGAGAAAAAGAAAGAGGATGAAGCGGGTGCAGGAGACCTTGGTCGAAGTTCCTCTTGCAAACAGGTACGCCCTCATAGGAGCTGTCAGGGCAGACAATGCTTCCAGTTCGAGTGGCGGACAGGTTGGTGGCTCCAATCCTAACGATGAGACTTCACCGGCGAGACCAACGTCGGGCAGAGCCATAGTGGTGTAAGGTGTGGACAGGAGATTCTGTGGCAGCAGGCGAGACTCGAGGATGGTCTGTTGCCTCCCTGCTGCCAGGGTCCAAGATGTCTTGGACTGACTTCAGAACATCCTTGGGAGGGAAGTGGTTATGCATGTAGGTACAAACGACGTCAGGAAGAAGATGAAGGCGGTTCTGCAAGGTGAGTTTAGCGAGTTAGGAAGGAGGCTGAAAAGCAGGACTTCTAGGGTGATTATCTCTTGATTGCTTCCTGTACCTCACACTGGTGAGGGCAGGAGCAGGGAGATAGGGGGTCTGAATGTGTGGCTGAGGTGCAGGGAGCAGGGATTTAGATTTATAGACCACTGGGATCTCTTCTAGGGTAGGGGTGACCTGTACAAAAGGGACAGGTTACACCTTAACTGGAGGGGTACAAACATTCTGGCAGGCAGGTTTGATAGTGCTACACGTGTGGCTTCAAACTAAATAGTGGGGGGGAGGGGTTGACAAATTGGGAGTATAAAGATGGATTTAAAGGGGAAGAGAGTACAGGAAAAGCTACGAAAGACACCTGAATTAATGGAACAGAAAGTTCAAGAAGGGATAAGAGAGTAAGGTCAGATGAATAGGAATAGGGGAACTGGGGGGGGGGGGGGGGGGGGGGGGGGACTACTGAATTAAAAGTGTGTATGAATGCATGAAGTATAAGAAATAAAGTGAATGAGCTTGAGGCTCAGTTATAAATTGGTAAGTATGATGTGGGAATTACAGAGACATGGCTGCATGAGGATCGGAGCTGGGAACTGAATATTCAGAGGTATACGTCCCTTCGAAAATACAGGCAGGTGGGCAGAGGGGGTGGGGTAGCTCTGTTGGTAAGGAATGACATTCAGTCCCTTGTGAGGGGTGACATAGAATCAAAAGATGTAGTCATTGTGGATAGAACTCAGAAACGTTAAGGGTAAAAAGATATGAGGTTGCTTTGCAAGTAAGGTAAAAGTAAATCCGAAGGGTTTCTACCGCTATATTAATAGCAAAAGGATAACGAGGGATCAAATTGGTCCATTAGAGAGTCAGAGTGGACAACTATCTGCAGAGCCAAAAGAGATGGGGGAGATATTGAACAGTTTCTTTTCTTCGGTATTCAACAAGGAGAAGGATATTGAATTATGTGAGGTAAGGGAAACAAGTAGAGTAGCTATGGAAACTATGAGATTCAAAGAAGAGGAAGTACTGACACTTTTGAGAAATATAAAAGTGGATAAGTCTCCAGGTCCGGACAGGATATTCCCTAGGACATTGAGGGAAGTTAGTGTAGAAATAGCAGGGGCTATGGCAGAAATATTTCAAATGTCATTAGAAACGGGAATAGTGCCGGAGGATTGGCATACTGCGCATGTTGTTCCATTGTTTAAAAAAGGGTCTAAGAGTAAACCTAGCAATTATAGACCTGTTAGTTTGGCGTCAGTGGTGGGCAAATTAATGGAAAGAATACTTAGAGATAATATATATAAGCATCTGGATAAACAGGGTCTGATTAGGAACAGTCAACATGGATTTGTGCCTGGAAGGTCATGTTTGACTAATCTTCTTGAATTTTTTGAAGATGTTACTCGGGAAATTGATGAGGGTAAAGCAGTGGATGTTGTGTATATGGACTTCAGTAAGGCCTTTTACAAGGTTCCTCATGGATTGGTTGTTTGTCAGGTTGGAGGCCAGAGACGAGTGGGGTGCCACAGGGATCTGTGTTGGGTCCACTGTTGTTTGTCATGTACATCAATTATCTGGATGATGGTGTGGTAAATTGGATTAGTAAGTATGATACTAAGATAGGTGGGGTTGCGGGTAATGAAGTAGAGTTTCAAAGTCTACAGAGAGATTTATGCCAGTTGGAAGAGTGGGCTGAAAGATGGCAGATGGAGGTTAATGCTGATAAGTGTGAGGTGCTACATCTTGGCAGGACAAATCAAAATAGGACGTACATGGTAAATGGTAGGGAATTGAAGAATGTAGATGAACAGAGGGATCTGGGAATAACTGTGCACAGTTCCCTGAAAGTGGAATCTCATGTAGATAGGGTGGTAAAGAAAGCTTTTGGTGTGCTGGCCTTTATAAATCAGAGAATTGAGTATAGAAGTAGGGATGTAATGTTAAAATTGAACAAGGCATTGGTGAGGCCAATTCTGGAGTATGGTGTACAATTTTGGTCGCCTAATTATAGGAAAGATGTCAACAAAATAGAGAGAGTACAGAGGAGATTTACTAGAATGTTGCCTGGGTTTCAGCAACTAAGTTACAGAGAAAGGTTGAACAAGTTAGGGCTTTATTCTTTGGAGCGCAGAAGGTTAAGGGGGGACTTGATAGAGGTTTTTAAAATGATGAGAGGGATAGACAGAGTTGACGTGGAAAAGCTTTTCCCACTGAGTAGGGAAGATTCAAACAAGGGGACATGACTTGAGAATTAAGGGACAGAAGTTTAGGGGTAACATGAAGGGGAACTTCTTTACTCAGAGAGTGGTAGCTGTGTGGAATGAGCTCCCAGTGAAGGTGGTGGAGGCAGTTTCGTTTTTATCATTTAAAAATAAATTGGATAGTTATATGGATGGGAAGGGAATGGAGGGTTATGGTCTGAGCACAGGTATATGGGACTAGGGGAGATTATGTGTTCGGCACAGACTAGAAGGGTCGAGATGGCCTGTTTCCGTGCTGTAATTGTTATATGGTTATATGGTTAAAGACCCTAATGGGAGTTATTTACAATCCTCCAAACAGTAGCCTGGATATAGGGTGCAAGTTGAATCGGGAGTTAAAATTGGCATGTAATTGTTTATGGGAGATTTCAACAAGCATGTAGACTGGGAAAATCAAGTTGGTACTGGACCACAAGAAAGGGAGTTTTGGGGAGTGCCTCAGAGATGGATTCTTAGAGCAGCTTGTACTGGAGCCTACCAGGGAGAAGGCAATTCTGGATTTAGTGTTGTGTAATGAACCAGATTTGAGAAGAGAACTCAAGGTAAAGGAGCCATTAGGAGGTAGTGACCATAATATGATAAGTTTTAATCTGCAATTTGAGAGGGAGAAGGTAAAATCAGAAGTGTCAGTATTGCAGTTGAACAAGTGGAGGCATGAGGGAGGAGCTGGCCAAAGTTGACTGGAAAAGGACCCTGGCAGGGATAATGGTGGATTAGCAATGGCAGGTATTTCTGGGAATAATCCAGAAGATGCAGGATCATTTCCTTCCAAAGAGAAAGAAAGATTCTAAGGGGAGTAAGAGGCGACTGTGGTTGACAAGGGAAGTCAAGGACAGTATAAAAATAAAACAGAGTGCATATAACATAGCAAAAATGAGCAGGAAGCCAGAGGATTGGGAAACCTTTAAAGATCAACAAAAGGTTACTAAAAAGGCAATACCGGGAGAAAAGATGAAGCACGAAGGTAAGCTAGCCAAGAATATAAAGGAGGATAGTAAAAGCTTCTTTAGGTATGTGAAGAGGAAAAAATTAGTTAAGACAAATGTGGGTCTCTTGAAGACAGAAACAGGTGAATTTATTATGGGGGAACAAGGAAATGGCAGATGTGTTGAACAGGTACTTTGGATCTGTCTTCACTAAGGAAGACACAAGCAATCTCCCAGATGTACTAGGGGACAGAGGACTGAATAACTGAAGGAAATTCACATTAGTGACAGAAGAACTGAAGGAAATTCACATTAGTCAGGAAATGGTGTTAGGTAGACTGATGGGACTGAAGGTTGATGAATCCCCAGGGCCTGATGGTCTGCATCCCAGGGTACTCAATGAGGTGGCTCTAGAAATCGTGGACGCATTGGTGATCATTTTCCAATGTTCTATAGATTCTGGATCAGCTCCTGTGGATTTGAGGGTAGCTAATGTTATTGCATTTCTCAAGAAAGGAGGGAGAGAGAAAGCAGGGAATTATAGATCAGTTAGCCTGACATCAGTGGTGGGGAAGATGCTGGAGTCGATTATTAAAGATGTAATAGCGGCGCATTTGGATAGCAGTAATAGGATCGGTCCAAGTCAGCACGGATTTACGAAGGGAAAATCATGCTTGACTAATCTTCTGGAATTTATTTGAGAATGGAACAAGTAAAATGGACAAGAGAGAGTCAGTGGATGTAATGTACCTGGACTTTCAGAAAGCCTTTGATAAGGTCCCACACAGGAGGTTACTGGGCAGAATTAGAGCACATGGTATTGGGTGTAGGGTATTGACATGGATAGAAAATTGGTTGGCAGACAGGAAACAAAGAGTAGGAATTAACGGATCCCTTTCAGAATGGCAGGCAGTGACTAGTGGGATGCCGCAAGGCTCGGTGCTGGGAATGCAGCTATTTACAGTATATTAATGATTTAGATGAAGGAATTAAAAATAGCATTAGCAAAGTTGCAGATGACACAAAGCTGGGTGGCAGTGTAAACTGTGAAGAGGATGGTATGAGGATACAGGGTGACTTGGACAGGTTGAGTGAATGGGCAGATGCATGGCAGATGCAGTATAATGTGGATAAGTGTGATGTTATCCACTTTGGCGGCAAGAACAGGAAGGAAGATTATTATCTGAATGGTGTCGGGTTAGGAAAAGTACAATGAGACCTGGGTGCCCTTGTACATCAGTCACTGAAAGTAAGCATGCAAGTACAGCAGGCAGTGAAGGCTAATAATGAAAGGTTTAGTATAGGAGCCAAGAGATCCTTCTGCAATTATACAGGGCCCTGGTGAGACCACACCTGGAGTATTGCGTACAGTTTCGGTCTCCTAATTTGAGGAAGGCCATTCGTGCTATTGGGGGTGTGCAGCGTAGATTCACAAGGTTAATTCCTGGGATGGCGTGACTGTCATGATGAAAGAATGGAGCGGCTGGGCTTGTGTTCACTTGAATTTAGAAGGATGAGAGGGTTTGGTATCTTAACACCATATACAAATATTAAGGGGTTGGACACACCAGATGCAGGAAACGTGTTCCCGATGTTGGGGGAGTCCAGAACCAGGGGCCACAGTTTAAGAGTAAGTGGTAGGCCATTTAAAACTGAGATGAGGAAACGCATTTTCACACAGAGTTGTGAATTTGTGGAATTCTCTGCCTCTCTGGATGCATTCTAAATAACATTAGATAGAGTTCTTAGGGCTAGCGGAATCAAGGGATATTGGGAGAAGACAGGAACGGGGTACTGATTGTGGATGATCAGCCATGATCACATGGAATGGCAGTGCTGGCTCGAAGGGCTGAATGGCACCTTTTGTCTATATTTCTATGAGAGGTTAGACAGGCAGGACTTTAATGATTGAAGTGCAGGAGGATGAAGGGTGATCTTATAGGGGTGTCTAAAATCGTGCACTGTCTTTTTACCCAGGCTAGGGAAATCAAGAACCAGAGGATGTAGGTTTAAGGTGAGAGGGGAAAGATTTACTACAGGTGCACAACCTTTTTATCCGAAAGCCTTGGGACCAGACACTTGTCGGATTTCGGACATTTTCGGATTTCCGAATAGAAGATTTTTAGCGTAGATTAGGAAGGTAGCGCAGGCGGCTTGAAAAGTCTGGAGCGGCTGGCTGCCTCCTCCCCGGAGACCGGGGAATCATTGTAAATCATTGCATAAATGTTGATCAGTTAGTTTGGAGGGATTTTATGTGGTGGTGGTGGGGTGGGTGGGTGAAGGGGTAAACTTTAATTCTTAGTCCCCTACCTGGTCGGCGACTCCCAACATCGCGGAGCTGGGGGCTCCGTCCGGCCGCGGGCGGTGCCGGTTGGAGCTCCGACCCCGGCAACTCTACCCCTGGCTGCGAGGCGCTCCAAATCCAGCGCAGCCCGCAGCCCCAGCTCCGCGAACGTTGGGAGAAGGCGGCCTCAGCGCCCTGGAGCTTACCGCACAGCGACCCGGTAAGGCATTGCCCGCTTCCCGGTGGTATCCCAGCGCTGCGACGCCGCCGGCTCCCAACATTCGCGGAGCTGGTGGCTGTGGAGCACGTCGCGGCCAGCGGTAGCGGCGGTGGATTTGGAGCTACAACTGGCGCCGCCCACAGCCCCAGCTGGGAGTTGGCGGCCCCAGCGCTGCGGAGCTTACTACACGGCGACTCGGTAAGGCATTGACCGCTCCCCGCCTCTCTGACTAGGTAGGGGACTAAGAATTAAAGCTTACCCCTCCTTCCCCCCCCCCCCCCCCCCCCCCCCCCCTTCACATAAAAGCCCTCCAAACTAACTGACTAACATTTAAGCAATGATTTACAGATGTTTAAGTGTCTCCCCGGTCTCCGGGGAGGAGGCAGCCGCTACAGTAGTACAGACCTGGGTTGACCGTGGGTCGCTTTGGGTCAAGTTTGGCGCCAAACGCGAGCTTTGGTGTGCAGACGACATCCTGGAAAAAATGTCCGGTTTTCGGAGTTTTTCGGTTTCCGAAACACCGGATAAAAGGTTGTGCACCTGTATAAACTTGAGAGATACAGTGCAGAAACATACCCTTTAGCCCACCTATTCCTCACTGACCAGTGATCACCCCATACCCTAGCACTATCCTATATACCAAAGCCAATTAACGCACAAACTCGCACATCATTGGCGTGTGGGAGGAAACTGAAGTCCCAGAGAAAACCCATGCGGTCATGGGGAGAACGTACAAGCTCCGAAAAGGCAGCTGACATAGCCAAGGCCAAGGTAAAACCCGGGTCTGTGGCACTGTAAGACAGCAAATCTACTGATGTGTTGCCCCAGGAGCAACCTTTCCACATGGAGGCTGGGGGTATATGGATGGAGCTATCCTAGGAGGTAGCTGAGTACTATAATTTCATTTAAAAGACACTTGTACAGATACGTGGTTAGGACAGGTTTAGAGGAATATCGGCCAAACATGGGCAAATGGGACTTGCGTAATGGGGCATGTTGGTTGGCCTGGGTTGGGCTGAAAGGCTTGTTTCTGTGCTGTGTAGGAGGCCCCCCCCTCGGTCATGACTGACCATGGGTGATGCATCCTGATCGGATGCAGGCCTGTGCTGTGTAACACTAAGCTAAAAGAATCTCCATTGTCCAAAAACTTATAAGCATACACACAAACGGGTGTGTATATTTTGGCGAGCAATTCCTCTCCTAAATCCCCAAAGCATGCATATATGCCTGTAATGCAAGTTAGGAGGGTGCTGAAAAGCTCACCCACTTGCTTGGGCAAGTGAGGCTCCAGTAATATAAATGATGATGGATATGTTTGATTATCATTTGCTCTGAGCATTCTTTCCCTTCATCACCAGTGCATCGTAACAGCAACGTGTACATGCCACAAAATGGTGGCAGTTGTTTGCCAAAGCTATTCGGACAGGATCTCACAAACCTTTGATCTCTATCATAAAGAATTTGGATAGTGGGTGCATTAGTTCTCGACCAAGTCGCTTATTGTCTTGTGTTGCAAATGTTTGCTATCTGTTGTGTCTTTTACACTTCTTAATTTGCGTTGGAAGCCTTAGAAATGTTGTGAGGTGTGAAAAGCACATGGTGAGAGTAGCTTTGGTGAACAATTACCACCATTTTTTGGGGACATACAAACTGCTGTTACAATGCACTGAATTGTTTTGTTTTTGGTAAAAGACCCATGTGCATAATTTTGATGCAAACAAAGTGAATATTCTCCAGTTGGATCCTAATTAGCCTTCTTACACTAGAATGTTCCCAATAGCATTGATGTTTTTTGTGTGTTTCATTGGGTAATTCATTCTACTTGTTTTTTTCTGTCGGTTTGTTTTCCAGGAGTTGGGAAATCGTCGCTGGTCCATTTGTTTTGCCACAACCAGGTGTTGGGGAATCCATCGTGGACTGTCGGATGCTCAGTTGATGTGAGGGTAAGTTTGACCTGGGCAGAAATTCTTCTTCAATGGAAAATCCGATCTTTTTTTACCCTTCAGGTATTAATGTACTCGACGTGGCACCTTATTTTTAAGGGGAAAACTATTTTAATTTTGTGTCCTGGACAACGTTTGTATTCTGAAAGCCTTTACATTCAATGTGGATTTATGTAAAATAAATTGTGGATTCTGTTGAAGTAGCAGAATAGCTTAACCTGAAGTAGTTCATGTAATGAATTTGGATTTTCAGAAGGCTTTTTAATAAGATTCAACACAAGATTAAATGAAATGCAGGGAATGGAGGGATATAGATCTTGTGCAGGCAGATTAGATTAATTTATCTTGGTATTATGTTAGGCACAGACATTGTGTGCCGGAGGACCTATCCCTGTACTGTTCGATGTTCTCTGAAACTACTGGATATCAGATGCTGCCAATGTTGATTGATTAACAAACAAAGCAAAGAGTAGGAATAAATTGATAACAGCAGCACATTTGGAACATCATATGACAAGTAGGTCAATGTTGTTTATGGAAGGGGAAATCACATTTGATATTTGCTCAGGTTCTTTAGAGAATGAATGGACAGGGTAGAAAGAGGGGAAGTTGTAAATAAAATGAAATTGGATTTCCAGAAAGCATTTGATAAAGGTGCCCAATAAAATCTTACTGCACAATAAAAGAATATACGGTACTGAGAATAAATTATTAGCATTGATAGCGGGGTGACAGTGCAATAAAACTAGTAGTGTGCCCTGTGGATAATTGCTTGGATCGAAGCTATTTACAGACTATTATCAGTGAGATGGATCTATATTGGTGAGATGGATGAAGGGGCCAAAAATGTGAGATTATCCATTTTGGAAGGAAGAATGAGACAGTAAAAAACAAAGTGCTGGAGGAACTCAGTGGATTAGGCAGCATCTATGCAGGGAAATGGATGGGCAACTTTTTGGGTCGGGACCCTTCTTCAGATGGAAGTCTGAATGAGGGAGCCAATTATTATTTAAACGGTGTGAGACTGCAAAAATGTTGTGCATAAGGTTCCAGGGGTTTTAATACATGATACCCAGAAGGTTAGCCTGCCAGTATAGCAACTAATAAAGAAGGCTAATAAAATGTTGCCAATAGTTGCATGGGGTATTAAGTGTGCAAGTAGAGATGTTTTAATGCAACATTTACAACGTGCTGGTGAGATTGCTCCTAGAATACTGTGTGCCGTTTACTCTCCATGTAGAAAAAAATAAATATTTATATTGCAGTCAAGTGACGGAGCGGTAGAGGTGCTGTCCTACAGCGCTTATCATACCAGAGACCCGGGTTCAATCCCGACTACGGGTGCTGTCTGTACGTGCACCCCGTGACCTGCGTGGGTTTTCTCTGAGATCTTCGGTTTCCTCCCACACTCCAAAGACGTACAGGTTTGTAGGTCAATTGGATTGGTGTATGTGTAAATTGTCCCTAGTGTGTAGGATAGCGTTAATGTGCGGGGATCGGTGCGGACTCGGTGGGCCGAAGGGCCTGTTTCCGAGCTGTATCTCTAAACTAAACTAAAATTTATACCATAGTTTAGTAGAATTAGTGGTGAAATATAAACTCTTTGCATTAGCAATGTTTTCTACTGTTGATTGTAAAAGTTACTACTATTTCATGGAATTTTAATTTACACTAGACTAAGTGGGACCTGTTGGGTCACAGTCACACGGGAGGCCTGATTCCCCAATGCAACCCGTTCCCCAATGCAGGGGTGTGGGGGGCCGTGTGGGGGAGGGGGGAGGGGGGGGGGGTCGTGTGGGGGGAAGGAGGGAATGGGGAGGGGTAAAGGGTGTGTGGGGAGAAGGGGGGAGGGGGTGTGGGGGGATGTACTCCACTCAGCGGCCACTTGCCTTAACACCTCCCGACTCCACACAGCGGCTTACCCGACTCCACTCTTTCGGACTCAAACAGCATGGCTTGTTTACTCAGTCCCGCCTCCGGGGCTTTATTCTCCAGCGAGTGCCGGAAGGGGCGTTACCTTCATGGTGTCTGACAGGCGAGAAGACCAATCTGCTGATCTCGTGATTTTTTTAAACATTCATAACTTTTCTCTTATTTCACCGATCGGAACAAAACCTGGTGGCTTGGAGCAGAGGAGAACGGTGAGTAAGGTGGCGAAAAAATCCTAGTGATGTAGGGTAGCGTTTTTGTGCAAATCTAATTACAGCGCAGACTGGAAGTGGTCAAGATGAGAGTTTTAGTAATAGTATAGAAGATAGATGTTACAATCGTGATGACTATTTGCATTGTTTTATTTGGACATTATGTGTAACAACGGGGACTGGTGATTTGCTTTAATTCAGGTTCATGACTATAAGGAAGGCACACCGGCTGAGAAAACCTATTACATTGAACTGTGGGATGTTGGCGGATCTGTGGGCAATGCCAGTAGTATTAAAAGCACCAGAGCTGTATTTTATAACTCTGTGAATGGTATGCAAATTTATTTTGTTATTCAATGGTTTTGTCCATAATCATTATATATAAGCTTTGTTTCTTCATAATCTGCAAGAACTCTTTATAAAATTGAGTCTTAAAATTGTAGAATGTTGTACAACAGAATCTGTTAATTCGGCCTATTGAGTCTGAATTAGTATGTGTAGGAAAAATAGGCAATAGACAATAGGTCATTTGGCCCTTCGAGCCATCACCGCCATTCAATGTGATCATGGCTGATCATCCACAATCAGTACCCCATTCCCAGAGAACTGGCCTCCACCGCCCTCTGAGGCAGAGAATTCCACAGACTCACAACTCTCTGTATGAAAAAGGAACTGCAGATGCTGGTTTAAACCGAAGATAAGACAAAAAGCTGGAGTAACTCAACGGGTCAGACAACATCTCTGGAGAAGAGGAATAGGTGACGTTTCGGGTCGAGACCCTTCTTCAGACTGAGTCAGGGGAAAGGGAAACAAGAGATATAGACGGTGATGTATAGAGATCTAGAATAAATGAATGAAAGATATGCAAAAAAGTAACAATGATAAAGGAACCAGGCCATTGTTAGTAGTGTTTTAGGAGAGAACGGGTACAGGCAATGAGAAGATGCGGCCTGTCGTAGCGAGTCTGGGTTAAAATGTGATCGTGGAGTCGGATCACAGGAGGAGTCACAGGGGGAGCAGCGAGAGAGGATGTTGCTGAACTCTCATCAGAGAGAGGAGGAGAACTTCTAAGTAGACATACCTTGAGGGGATTTTGCTGTGGAGCGGATGAAATGTGTAGGAATGAACTGCAGATGTTGATGGACACAAAATGCTGAACTCGCTGAAATACAACACCATCTATATCTCGCGTTTCCCTTTCCCCTGACTCCCTGTCTGAAGAGGGGTCTCGACCCAAAACGTCACCTATTCCTTTTCTCCGGAGATGCTGTCTGACTCGCTTAGTTCGTCCAGCTTTTTGAGTCTGAATTAGTTTTTCCAATCTCTCTTGTTCCATACTTCCATAGAACACATGACACACAGGAGCAGTCCGCAATGTCCATGCTGAACATGATGCCATGTTAATCTAATCTTTTCTGTCTGCACCTTATCCATATCCCTCCATTCTCTGCACATCAACGTGCATCTAAAAGCCAGCTAACATATCTGCCTTCACCACCACCTTCCAGGCACAAAGCACATTCCAGGCACAAATACCACCTCCATACCCTCGTATTCTTGCACAGCACCTTCCCAAAAATAATTGTTGTCTGCACTGACCTGCAACATAAGCAGTGCTATGCCTAAATAATGATCTTTTTCATATCATACAGGAAATAAAAATTTTATTTCAGTATTATTTTGATGTTGTGCACATTATGAAACAATTTTGTACATTAAAATTAATTATACGTGGCCCTTTAATTTAAATCTGTCTCGAGGTGTTAGTTCTCACCAGCCATGGACTTACAGGCTTTACATCTCAAATATTACAATTCATTAATTTAATATCCATCTTTGTTTAGTTGATTATTGTCACATGAACCAAGGTAGAGTGAAAAGCCTTGTTTTGCATGCGATCCAATCAAATCAGATGATGCGCGTAGGAAGGAACTGCAGACCCTGGTTTTAACCAAAATAAACACAAAAGGTTGGAGTAACTCAGTGAGGCAGCATCTCTGGAAAGAAGGAATGCGTGACGTTTTTGGTGAACCCCTTCTTCTTCTTTCGTATCATCCTATCCAAATGCCTATCTAAAAATCTCTTAAACACCCTAGTATTTGCCTCAGCCACCACTCCCGGCAGCACGTTCTAGGCACTCACCACGTTGGTGAGACGTGCATTTTATCATATAGTCCCATCCACCTGGATTTTGAGTTTATGAGTAGCATAACTATACAGTGGTACTAATTAAACTTGTCTTTCTGTTGGCTGAATATGAAACTAATGCATTTCTTTTGATTGCTTACTCTTGAAGGTATAATATTAGTGCATGACTGCACAAACAAAAAGTCATCCCAGAATCTGTATCGGTGGTCATTAGAGGCTTTGAATAAGGATTCGGCTCCCACTGGGGTTATAGTGGGGAACGGGTAGGTTGCATTTCTGCTTTAATGAATTTTTATTCTGCTCGCAAGACAGTACAGTAATGGCGACACAAGGAGTGCTGGAGTAACTCAGCAGATCAGGTGCATCTGTGGAGAGGATGGACAGGATCAGTTGTTTTGGTCAGGATCCTTCAGATTGTTAAGGGAATATTTTTTGTGAAAACTGTGGTTTTATTTTGTACTGGTACGAACTATGCTGCACTTGACTAAAACATTTAATACACAATACATTGACTAACAACTTCTAAATGTAGGTGATCTTCGATTGTTTTGCTTGAGGGTATTGCCAATAAAAGAAATTCTGATCTAAACACTAAACTATTTTAACAATAGAGTGAATTGTGCAATTAAGGGAAGTTGTCAAATTGAGTGAAGGTAGGGATGGTTAAAGAATAATGGAGCAGGGGAGAAGAGATGGAAGGGGGAAAAAGTAGGTAAGAGGAATGATTTATAAATGAAAAGATGGACGAATAACAAAATAATTTTGTGGAAAGTGACGTTCAATGGACTTCATCACTACCCTGACAAAGTCCTGAACTAATTCATCCGAGTAACTCCACGTCCTCCAGAGATGATGCCCGATCTGCTGAGTTACTCCTACACCTTGTTTTCTAAGCAAGATTTCAGCATCTGCATTTCTTTGTGTCTCCAGAAAATGTTCGATATGGTTCGTAACCAGTGTATACCTACTGTACGCTATTTAAGGATTTAAATTTTTTTGTAATTTTTACTTTGTATGTACATGGGTCACGTGAAAGTTTAAAAAGTTAATTTTCTAAATAGGGACTATGATCGGGAGCAGTTTGCAGACAAGCAGATTCCGTTGTTGGTCATTGGGACAAAGTTGGACCAGATTCATGAAACTAAAAGGAACGAGGTGCTGACAAGAACTGCATTCTTAGCAGAGGATTTCAACGCTGAGGAAATTAATCTGGTATGGTTATTTTTAAATCTCTGATTCTAATCGTGAAAGACGAGATCTTGTGTAGATGTGAAGATGTGTCAAATGAATGAATGAATGAATACCATTTTATTGTCACTATACACATGTATGATGAGATTAAAAGCAGCTCCTACTCAGTGCAAACATGTAATTAATCCAAAACAAAACAAGGGGGGGGGGGGATAAGGTGCACAGTTCTGCGACGCTATATACATATCTATAAAAAGACAATGGATAAATAGAGTGAATAAATAAGACAGCATAAAAAAATTACAGTTGCACTACAAATTACAGTAGGTGGCTAGATGGAAGTCTGGGTGTTTGGCTGTGAAGTCAATACATGTGTGAGTTTAGGGAGGTTATGGCTTTTGGAAAGCAACTGTTCTTGAGTCTGTTTGTCCTTGTTCTGATGCACCTATAGCGCCTCCCTGAGGGCAGCAGGTCGAACAGGCCAAACGCAGGATGGGAGCTGTCCTTGATGATGTTCTTTGCCCTGCTGAGGCAGCGGGAGGTGTAAATGTCCATCAGAGAGGGGAGAGGGCAGCCAATGATCTTCTGTGCTGCCTTAACTACCCTCTGAAGTCTCTCCCTGTCTGCCATGCTGCAGCTGCCATACCATGCTGTAATGCAGTATGTCAGCTGGCTCTCAATGGACGAGCGGTAGAAGGTCAGCAGCAGGTTGGAGTCCAGGTTGTGCTTCCCGAGGACCCTCAGGAAGTGCAGCCGCTGCTGAGTTTTCTTGATAACCGCTGTGATGTTGTCTGTCCAGGAGATGTCAGCGGAGATGAGGACGCCGAGAAACCGGAAGGTGTAGACCCTCTCCACACACTCGCCATTGATGTATAGGGGGGCTAAGTCGGTACAATCTTTGCATACATTAGACATGAATTGGGACAGATTAGTACGAATACAATCTTTGCATACATTAGACATGAATTGGGACAGATTAGGGCAGAATCAGTTGTATAAGAAAACACATCCAGGTTATTCTCTGCATTTAGAATTCGGATCCATATTCAGGGAGAGTACAGTAATGTCTAATGCAGTTTGTACATGTGACTGTGCTTCGTTTAGACCAAGGGTTCCCAACCAGGGGTAAATTTGTTGATTCTGGATTGGTACATTTTTTCTCGTTGACTGACTGTTTGGTTCTGGTATCTGTTCATCATTAGTTCATAAATAAGTGAAATAACATTATTATGAGCTATTAAAGTTGCCGGGGTAAACTGGGGTAAAAGGTTGTGAACCCCTGGTTTAGACAGGCAGCAAGGAAAATGCTCTTTGACCCACCAAATCCACATAACCACTGATCACACATTCACATTACTTTTTTATCATACTTTCTGCGGACATTTTTGTTGGTAAATTACAAATATTGTGCCCAAAATGTCTATTGTAAGTTGAGTTTTCACAATTCACTCTATCGTTAAGATAGTTTAGTGTTTAGATCAGAATTTATTTTTAAAATAGATTCAACATGAAACTGGTCCCCTTCAACCCACTGTTTCCGCACTAAACATTGATCACCCATTCCATGTTATACGAGAGATGGTGGTGTAGAGGTATACAATTGTCAGGGATATCACAACCATGATTCTGGACCCTTTGAGATCGATTCAAACAGGTCTAGCACGGGTAAAGAGAAGTCATAGTGACTGTGACATTGTGAATCTATACCTTACTATGTCCCAGGTCATTGTGTTACAGAGGTTAACCCTGGCACATTCATGATCTGTGTAGTTCTATTAGAATTGTGGTTGTATTCCTTCTTTTTTAAATGTGCCTCTAATAATAAAGGCCTCTAAACTGTCCTTGATCGAATTGTTATTAATGTGTGAGTAACACAAATCAATCATTTGCTTAAAATTATATGAGTATGGTGTGCTTTTGATGAATCTATTTTTGTACAAATTGTCCTAGGATTGTACCAATCCACGTTATTTAGCTGCAGGATCTTCCAATGCTGTGAAACTGAGTCGTTTTTTCGATAAAGTAAGGCAATTTTCAATTTGTACCTTGACTAGACTTGTGACTGCAGTACAATAGATGAGCTAGAATTTTAAATGACATTTTGCCAAGTGTCAAAAAATGTAATCATACACCTGCATTATTAGGTAGTCTATGCCATAAGAATCCTGTTACTGAAATAACTTGATTAGCACCTCATGTTTTTGAAATATTTACGTTAACTGTTACAACTGCAATGAATGGTGTAACTGTGTCTACTCGCTGAGTTTTTCAGCCTGCAAGTGCTAGCAGTTAATGTTTTAGGTTCAAACACAAATTGCTGGAGGAGTTTTCAGCACAAAGTGCTGCAGTCAGAATAGAATCATACAGCCTTCAGCCCACTGTTTCCGCACTAAACATTGTCATTTGAACCTCAGTGAGGCTACAAACGGACTCACCTTGATTTCCAGCCATACACAGGCAAAGACAAATTCCTACAGACATGAACACACTATGTCCCATTCAATTTACAGAAAAAAACCTCTATCATGACAGTGAACCCATTAGTGTGATTGAAGGAAAAGTTCTCTTAATCTCTCCCCTCCTTTCTCCATTTCTCTCCCGTTTGTCGTAACACCCCTTAAAATTATATGAGTATGGGGCGATGATAATCCCACGGCCAGGATTTAGGCCGTTATTTAGCTGCCGGGCGATGTACTGCCCCGTTCCCGGCCTAGGCAATGTCACAAAGTTGTGACTGCCAATAGATGGCGAAATTTTAAACACATTTTGGTCATGTCCCACGGCATTATGATGCCCGCGCCGGGTTGATGTACACCCCAGCTCCGGGTCGCAATGAATTCCAACTGTGTCTACCGCGACACGTGCTGGAGAAGTCGCGTTGCGGGAGCTCCGGAAAGCTGGTCATCTCCACCGTTGACCCGCGTCCCTCCCGAACCTTTCCTATCCCGACTGTCCAATTGTCCGGATATGTGGCTGCAGCTGGAGCCACCCGAGCTATGTGGTTTGGCCGCAGCAGAGAGCTCACCTTAACCTGTGTCCCCCTTGATTCCCCACGCTTATCCGATTTGCCGGCCAGCTGATGGTCAAACGGTCCGTTTCCACAGCCTACAAACAAAGCAAAGGCTACTGACTACACACAATTCCTTCAGGTAGTTCACTGTGATGGAAGGCCGCTCCCCGGTCCATTTCTCTCCCGATGTTGAAGCCCCAGGCGGGCGATGATAAGTCCCACGGCCATTTTAGGCCGCGCGGGGAGATGTACGGCCCCCTGGCGGACACTGGAATGTCCCACAGCCGTGAAGCCGCGCCGGGTGATGTACGACCCCGCTCCGGATCGTTCCAACCCCGCGACACAGGCTAGAGAAGTCGCGTTGCGGGAGCTCCGGAAAGCGGTCTCTCCACCCGGACCCGCGAGCTCCCTATACCCCAGTCCACCCGACCTGCGGCTGCAGCTGGAGCCTCCGAGCTACGTGGTCGGGCCGCAGCAGCGAGTCACCACTGCTCCCCACGCTCTGATGCCGGCCAGCCGATGGTAAGTCTGCAGCTCCGCAGGCTCTGACTGGAGCCTCCAGGTAGTTCAGGCTGGAGGCCGCTCCACGGTGCTAGGCACCAACGACAACGGAGACCCGACAGGAAAAAGGTTGGGTCTCACGTACAGGGAAGAGAGTTTAAAAATGTTCCCCCTTCCCTCCCCCCGTCCCCCGCATATACACAGTTAAAAAAACTATTTAAAAAACACAAACAACTACATTTAACAAGACAAAAAATAAAAAAAGACAAACAGGCTGTAGGGGCCGCTGCAACAGTGAGTCGCGCCGCCACCAACAGGATTATCTATTCCCTGCATGATTTTATACACCTCTACAAGATGCCCATTCATCCTCTTCCACTCCAAGGAATAAAGTCCCAGGGCCTGCCCAACCTCTCCCTATAACTCGGGCCCTCAAGCATTGGCAACATTCTCGTAAATCTTCTCTGCACTCTTTCTAGCTTAACAACATCCTTCCTATAGCAGGGTGACCAAAACTGAACACAATACTCCAAACAAGTCTGAAGATGGGTCCTGAGTTAAAACATTCCCTCCACAGATGTTGCCTGCCCCACTGTTTTCCTCTAGCACTTTGTGTTTAGCTCAAGATTCCAGCATTGCAGTTCCTTGTATCTCCATGTTGCCAGAGGTTCAGTGGTAAAATAGCGTATGGTAGCTTTAAACAAGTTTCTCATTTTGTTGTGAGCATCAGGCATTTGACATGTTGTATTGATTTCATTCCAATGGGTATAATTTGTTGTTATTTACAAACCCATTATACCTTTACATTACAAGTTTGATCCTTGTGTTCTCCGTAATGGCTATTGAGAAAGAGCCGCAGGGCTAGTCAATCTTGTCTAAGCAGTAGTTGCTTAAACGACTAACTAGAATATGAAGACAACAAAGTATAAACGCAAGGAACTGCAGATGCTGGAATCTATGCACAACGCATAGTGCTGCTGGAACTCAGTGGGTTAGGCAGCAACTGCAGAAAGGTTGTGACCCAAAATGATGCAATCCACGTCCTTCACAGATGCCTGACCCACTGAGTGACTCCAGCACTTTATGTACTACACTATGAAAGCAACAAATGTACACAAATGATTTTCCATCAGAAGGCAAAGGTTTGCATATTAAAATGAAACGGTAGATGTATTTTTGTTCAGAAGACTAAGATTAGATGTAGCACTCTCACTGTTTCCCTACCAGAAGCAAGCTCATTTCAGAAGAAGGAATCAAATTTGGGATCAGATTCTGGTCTGTGTAACTTAGTTATATGATGTGCAAGTAACTAGCAATTCAAATATATGAGTAATGTTGTTTTTGTTTTTAGGTTATAGAAAGGAGGTATTTTTCACGTGATGGTAATCAGGTTTGTATATGCTTAAATGCTTTCTCCCAAACCAGACTATAGTTTCTCTCTGCTCATTGTTCAGAAAAATAAATAATTCAAGCAATGCGGGTGCTGGCTGTCCAGAATTTGTACGTTCTCCCCATGACCACGTGGGTTTACTCTGAGATCTTCGGTTTACCTCCCACACTCCAAAGACATACAGATTTGTAGGTTGTGTAGGAAGGAACTGCAGATGCTGGTATAAAGATAAACACCAAATACTGGAGTAACTCAGTTGGACAGGCAGCATCTCTGGAGAGAAGGAATGGGTGACGTTTCGGGTAAAGTCCCTTCTTCAGATGCTGCCTGTCCCGCTGAGTTACTCCAGCATTTTGTATCTATTTTCAGGTTTGTAGGTTAATGAGCTTGGCTTTGTACACTTGGTATAAGTGTAAATTGTCCCTGATGCGTGTAGGCTTATATTAGAATGCGTGGATCGCTGGTCGGTGCGGACTCGGTGGGCCGAAGCTCCAGTTCCCACGCTGTATCTCTAAACTAAACTAAATGCAAGAGTTGGAGGAGAAAAAGAACAAGCAAGTATCAATTTCTGGATTTAAGCGATCTATGGTTAGAATATTGCTCCAGCTATCAAGGGCTATTCCTGTTGCCTATAAATTGTTATGTACCCCTTTACATTTAGTCATTGGAGGATCATTTAGCCATGGGCCACGTTGTTATATACTGAGGAAGTCTAAAAAATAAAATCAAGTTTCTTCAATCTTTTGTTTAGAGATA
Source organism: Leucoraja erinaceus (assembly GCF_028641065.1). Lineage (NCBI taxonomy): Eukaryota > Metazoa > Chordata > Chondrichthyes > Rajiformes > Rajidae > Leucoraja > Leucoraja erinaceus. The sequence continues at coordinate 2,867,930 of NC_073389.1, read as the reverse complement.
GTGTGGAAATGAGCCCTTCAGCCCACCAAGTCCGCTCTGTCCAACAATCACCCATGCACCATCCTACACACTAGGGACAATTTATAGACGTCAATTAACCTACAAACTTGCATGTCTTTACAGTGTGGGAGGAATCTGGAGCAGCCGGGGGGAACCCACATAGGGAGAACATGCCAATTCCGTACAGACAGCACTCATAGTCAGGACTGAACTCTGATCACCATAAGGCAGCAACTTTACTGCTGCGCCACTGTACTGCCCTGTTCTTTAGATTGTTTTGTAACAACCTGCCCATTCCATGGATTAGTCTAGGAAATCTTTTCTAGACATTTAATGTGTTAACTTCCTTCCTTATAGAAGGAGACCAATAATATACATGGTACTCCAAATATCATTTCACCAATGCCCTGTACAGTTGAAGCATAATGGTCTCTATTTTTGTATTCATCCATGAAACTTTGAGTGTTAGTTGAATATATTTCACCTGCAAAGCCGAAAGTGCTGGAAGAACTCAGCAGGTCAGGCAGCATCTGTGGAGGGAATGGATAGGTGATGTTTCATGTTGGGGCGCTTCAGACATCATCCCACCATTCCCCTTCAGACATTATCTGCCCATTCCCTCCATCGCCTGACCCGCCATGTCCCTCCGGCACTTAGTGTTTTACTCAAGATTCGACCCCCTGCAGTTTTTGCCCAGCTAAATGTAAATGAATGGGTGAAGCAAGAGCCTGTGGATCACTTTGAATGCTTCTATCAATGTGAGACTAGTTTTGATCATTGGAGTCGGAAAGGTTAAACTAGGGATTAATCTATGCCTAGTAACGTATACACAATATAATGTAGTACAGCACCAGCCCACAATGTCTGTGCTCAACATGATGCCAAGATAACATAATTTCCTCTGCCAGTGCGTGATCCGTATCCCTCCATTCCCTGATTATTCATTTGCTTAACCAAAGGCCCCTGAAGTTCCACTAATGTATCGTATTCCACCACCACCTCTGGCAGTACGTTCCAGGCAACCAGCACTCTCTATGTGTGTTTAAAAAACCCCATCTCCTATAAAACTCCCCCCCCCCCCCCCCACCTTAAAACTATGACTGTAGTCTTTGAGATTTTCACCCTGGGGATAAGGTTCTAACTGCCTTGTCTCTGGCTCTTATAGTTTTCTATATTTCTATCATGTCTCCCCTCTACCTCCCTCGCTCCAGTGAAAACAATCCAACTTTGTCTGCTCTCTATTCAAGGCACCAACTCATTTTAATTCTACAATTTTGCATTTTCAGATTCCTGGCTTTGCTGAGCGTAAACGGTTTGGAGCAGCAAGTGGCTTGAAAGTTCTTCATTATGATTAAGCAGCGTTGCCAGTGGCAGAGAGGGTGTGGATGCAAATGTTTCATTCTGTTCTGCTAATTAATCTAAGGACAGGAATTCTTTTGAAGGGACAGACTCTTTTCTACAACATAAGAGGATATTTGAAATCTTTATAGGAGACAAATGAATTATTTTTTAATGTCGGAGTCACTGGTGTCATTTTGCA